>NC_059431.1:104734344-105001844 GCF_021028975.2 Sphaerodactylus townsendi | reverse complement strand
CTGCACATAAATTGAACAGATAGGGATATGAAATATATAAATTAAAGTAATGGAAATAAAACTACAGTAACTCATTACAATGGTTTAAATTATTTTGATCTACCTTTCCAGAATGTCATCATACATGTGAGTTTTAGACACTTACATTAACTTTTCTTGTCCATAATATAATATCTAAATGGCAGCTTTAATAATGAATGAGTCCATCGTTCTCTTGTAGATAGATGTTTCATGTGCTTGTAAAATTTCCTTTTTTTCTTAATCAGCCAACATTTCCCACAAGAATCAGGTAACTCTGAAATGTTGATTCTGTTGACAACACAAGATTTTTAAAGCAATATTTGTATTTTTAAAGCAATATTTGTATCTCACCTTTTTCCTCGATGGGACCCAAAGCAGCTTACAAAATTCTCCCCTTCTCCATTGTATCTTCACAACCTTGCAAAGTAGATTAGGTTGAGAATATGTAACTGGCACATAGTCATCTAGAAACCTTCCAGGACAGAGCAGGGTTCAAACCTGAGTCTTCCAGATTCTTGTCCAGGAGCAGCAGTGGTGTAGGAGGTCAAGAGCTCGTGTATCTAATCTGGAGGAACCGGGTTTGATTCCCTGCTCTGCCGCCTGAGCTGTGGAGGCTTATCTGGGGAATTCAGATTAGCCTGTACACTCCCACACACGACAGTTGGGTGACCTTGGGCTAGTCACAGCTTCTTGGAGCTCTCTCAGCCCCACCTACTTCACAGGGTGTTTGTTGTGAGGGGGGAAGGGCAAGGAGATTGTCAGCCCCTTTGAGTCTCCTGCAGGAGAGAAACTGCAGGAGAGAAACTGCAGGAGAGAAAATCTTCTCTTCTTCTACCCACCATACCATTCTGGTTCAATGTTATTACCTTAATCATCAGCTCAGTCTTTTTATGACAATCTTATTATTTTTAAGCCAGCATAGTGTAGTGGTTAAGAGCCGATGGACTCTAATCTGGAGAAGTGAGTTTGATTCCCCATTCCTCCACATGAGTGGCAGACTGTGAACCAGATTTGTTTCCCCACTCCTACATTCCTGCTGGGTGACCTTGGGTCAGTCACAGTTTTCTCAGAACTCTCTTAGCCCCACCTACCTCACAAGGTCTGAATTGTGGGGAGAGGAGTTTGTAAGCCACTTTGAGACTCTTTGCAGGAGAGAAGGGGGTATACATTCAAACTCTTCTTCTTCTGGTTGTGGTGGGTTTCCCGGGCTGAGTGGCCGTGGTCTGGTGGATCTTGTTCCTAACGTTTCGCCTGCATCTGTGGCTGGCATCTTCAGAGGTGGATCACAAAGAAAAGTCTGTTTCACACTATGTCTAGTGAGAAGGGAAAGTTTAGTGAGCTATATTGTCCATGTCCCAGGGTGGGAAACCAATCAGTAAGTGTTTGGGTGGAACTGGCTATACAAAGGTGAGGTTGAGTATTGTGGGTGGGGTTATCAGTCCATTTTTTAAGTACTGGTAGCTAACCTTTGCTAATTTTCAGAGTCTCTTCTTTCTTGTTGAAGTTCTTACTGTTTGTGAATTTCAATGGCCTCCCTGTGCAGTCTGACATAGTATCCTTCCGAATGGTCCAGAATTTCAATGTTCTCAAATAAAATGTTATGTTCAGTTTTGTTTAACACATGTTCTGCAACTGCAGATTTTTCAGGATGGTTAAGCCGACATAGTTTCATGCTCCTTAATGTGAGTCTGAATGCTGCATTTTGTGGTTCCTATGTAGACCTTTCCACAACTGCAGGGTATGCAATGGACTCCTGCAGAAGTGAGGGGGTCTCTCTTGTCCTTTGCTGAGCGTAGCATCTGCTGTATTTCCTGGAAGGTTTGAAGATGGTTTGTAGGTTGTTGTTTTTTCAT
Organism: Sphaerodactylus townsendi; assembly: GCF_021028975.2. NCBI lineage: Eukaryota > Metazoa > Chordata > Lepidosauria > Squamata > Sphaerodactylidae > Sphaerodactylus > Sphaerodactylus townsendi. The sequence goes on along the minus strand of NC_059431.1, from coordinate 104,999,970 downwards.
CAGTTTCCCTCTGTGATTTCCTTGAGGTATGGTAGAAATATTTTTCCTGTGGTGGGCTGTTTCTCCTCAGTCCTCTGGGTTTCTCTTGGTCATAAAGCTCTTCTGATTTCTGTTGAGGAGTAGCCATTAGCCTGTAGAGCCCAGTTGAGATTATTCGACAATACTTCTTCTTCTTCTCTTCATCATAAAATAACAAAAGTGCCTTCAAAGTGCCTTATGTGTACCATCTCAGACTTCCTTCCAAAAACCTCATAAAGTCGGTCAATACTATTATCATATTACAAATGGAAGACATAGGACAGGGTAGGAATTTTACACCTTAGGATAAAGTTATGGATTTACTGCTTCTGCCAGCATGGCCAATTGGCCATGCTGGAAGGGGCTGATGGGAATTGTAGTCCATAGCATCTGGAGTGCCAAAGGTTCGCCACCACGGACATAGGATATCAGAGAGCACCAACTGCAGCTGGATCCACACATCTTTCGATATTCGACTGTTGCCGTCATTCTCCTCTTGGGTTTTCCCATCCAGGAACAAAAATCCAGGACATGATTACAAAAGTGGAACATCCAGCAATGTGTGCATCATACCTTTGTGGCAGAGGTGAGATTTGAACCAGGAACCTTCAACTTCACAGCTCAGTTACTTTGATTTAAACTGGAGTAGCCATCACTGATCCTCTCCGTTTCACAGCAAATCCAGCCAAAGGTCCATCATTTTGGTGATTTCTAAATTGCTTTTCTGTTGTTGAAGTGTGTTTTTTTTTAAATTTAGACCAGGGCTGCTTCCATACCTTCATGCCAGGAAAAGTTCTGCCTGTTTAATGTCTCTCTAAGCATAGAAACAGGGACAGTATGCTGTAGATTAGCATGAAGTGGCTCGTTTGCTTGCTGCTTCCAAGTCACGACCTGTTTCAAACTAGAAAGAAATCTAGGCTTTTTTCAATTCAGGCAAAGTTTTGAGAAGACTGCAAATGTATATTCTTCCATTTCATTCATTCAGGATCCCACAACATTTTGTTTGCCTGTCTGTTTACCGTTACTAGGTATTGGGATGTTGATGTCAGTCCATTTCCCATGGATCTTTTCCCAGTTGCTGATGTCTTCCCCATCTATCATTTATTCCCTTGGCTGGCTCTTTAATTTCAGGCAAATAATTATCGTATTGTTTTTACAATGAGTTGTGCCATCTGCTAGCCTCAAATGCTCCACTAAAAGCGAAATCCCCTGGTCTTTGTGATACTTTTTCATTATTTCCTTCTACTCTGATTTTTTTTTTGTAACCATGGCTATAATTTCAGAGTCCAAATTCTGCTTTCAGTTACACCAGCATAAATCCAAACAGGTTTTCCAAACAGTTATTTGGCATACATTCTCAACACCTTTCTCCAAATAACTGAGGAATGCATGTTAATTTATATGTAATAGACACATTATGAACAACAGATGTCCTAAATCAGAATACTAAGTAAGTGTAACTTGTACTTTTGATATGGTACCTGGGGCACAGGGTTTATTTATGTCATTAAAAAAAAACTAGTGACACACTTCCAGTGCAACCCTAAACATTGCTACAGCTTTCTGAGTCTGTTGAAATCCATGGGCTTAGAAGGGGGTACTGCTTATGATAAGAAGTTTTGCTCTGGTTTAGGATGCAAATTATGACATCCTTTCTCTATTCCTCTGGTGCACATTCCGTTTGCCAGCACTCGTTCAGCAGCTCTGTCCGTTCTTGAACGATGCAATTTCCACCATGCTGGAGAAGTTCCGCTGTGATTTGGTCCAGACCAGCCACTTTGTTGTTGCTCCTAGAGGGCTTTTAAACAGAAGCAGCAGTCGCCATATAGCAATTCATCCAAATTCCCAGCTGATGATCAACGGAAATAGTAAAATGTACATTTTTCAATATTAGTGCTCAGTACAATGGGTGACCATCTTCTTTGCAACTGCAGAGCAGTCCAGTTCAAGATTTGAAATGTACAAAGCTCATAGGCTGCAGTCTTCAAAGGAATACTGAAACTTCGGATGTCTAGCATGACAGTCTCCTTACTCTTTTTTTTTTGGTATATTTAATCTAAATTTTAATACTATTTTAAATGAAATTGCTGAATGTTTTAAAGTGAAACCATTTTGATATTATATAGTGATTTTATTGTTTGTCATACACGATTTTTTTACTGTTAAATCTTGAAAACTTCAAGGTAGCCCAGTTAATCCTGAAATCTCACTTGCCCATCTTGAGAGTAGGGTTGTGCTTTCTGGGCAATAGTGACACTTATGGGATTCTTCCATACTTACCAACCATCAGGGAATCCCAATACTTCCTCATTCCTTCTTTAAGGATGATGTTCTGCCCTCCAAGTGAATCTTTTTTGTGCCCTGTACTTGGCTAGGATAGGCCGTTTCCACACGGAGGCGGAAGGGGTCGGGTCTGTGTAATCCACGCGGACCTGACCCCTCTGGGACCGTTTGCATGGACGGTCCCAGAATCGGCCGAGACGACGGCTCAGAGCTGCGCCGTTGTCAGAGTGACTTACTGGTCCTGCAGCCCTCTGGCACGTCGCCGAGGCCAGGGGACACGCCCCCCTGCCCTGCGCGACCGCTCCAGGGTCGCAGGGCAAAGGGGGCATGTCCCCAGGCCTCGGCGAATCACTGGAGGGCCACAGGACTGATAAGTCGCCCGGTGGGGGGGGGGAAGGCGCCTGGAAGCCGGCGTTTCCCAACAACCGCAAACTTGCCACGCAGCAAGGTTGGAGGAAACGCCGGCTTCGTGATGCCGTCGAGGTGAGTCGCGAGGGCGGCGCTGGCTGCGCGTAGCAGCTGCGCCCCCAATGTTAATGAATGGCTCCCTTGGGGACGGGCGTTTTTTGCGCCGGTCCCCAGAGCTCCTAAACCACCCGATAGCGAGAAAGGGCCATAGAGTGGGGGAGACACAAGCCAGGTTCAATAGTTCATACAATAGATTTATTACTTAGGAGAATTAAGACCCTAACTCCCCCCTTGGGTCTGTCTAAATCAGAGTACTTGCTTGTCCTGAGCAGATTTGAAGCTGCAGACTGTGTCTTCTCTTGGTTGCTTTCAAGAAAGTCCACGGTGTCTTGCTTCCTTTTAGTTCCTTCAGTCTTTGTCTGATTCTAATTGCTGTTAACCTTAACTTGTGCTCTCTATATCACCATAGACTACCATATACTACTATGGACCACCATATACATCACGAATATTACAGTCTCCAGCTACCCTTGGCACCTTGCTCTGACTGACTGACTAGAGCTAAAACGGGATTGCTGGGTAAAGAAGGAAGACTGCCTCTTGAGAAATGTCTTAAAGGGACAGGGGATAACTAAAATTCCCTCCCTTAGGAGACTTTACAATGAACTAACCCCATGCTAACTATGGGGAAACTGAAGCTTATTGGGAAATAACAAAAGCCTCTGTGGGGGCATGACAGATGTTGTTGCCCTGACCTGGATGGCCCTGCCCAGCCTAATGTTGTCAGATCTTGGCTGCTAAGCAGGGTCAATCCTGGATAACACTTGGATGGAAAACCACAAAGGAAGTCCAGAGTTGCTCCACAGAGGCAGGCCAAGGCAAGCAACACTTATTGCCTTGAAAACTCTACTGTTGCAACTTGATGGCACTTTCTACCATGACCAAGGATAATCTGTGCTCAGTGCTCATGTATAAGTGAGAGAGAAGCAGAATCCGTATTTTATAGGGCCTTCCTTTGGCAGAAGCACACAGTTGGGGAATAACTGAAAAAGGGGAATTCCTGAAAAAAACCCTGTTTTTAATTACTTTGTGTTTCATTTTCTAGGTTATGTTATTACTATTCGTCCCATAGTTTTGCATCTGGTCTTTTATGGAAGATCTTAAGCACAGACAAGGTCTGTCTGAATGAGCTTGAAATCAAAGCGTACAAACCAGCCAGGCTGAAGGAATTTTAAATTCAGTCGATTTCAGTAAGAAGGGCCAAAGTTCATGCAGCAGTTTCATAGAACTTGGGCTGGATCCTCATACACCTGGATCCTCACACATCTGGCTAAAGTCCTTTTCAGACATTATGGTAATGCATTATGGTAATACACTGTGCCTGTTATACGCTGTTGTACACAGTGCATAACAGACTTCTCTCTGTGATACACCTCTGAAGATGCCAGCCACAGATGCAGGCAAAATGTTAAGAACAAGATCTACCAGACCAGGGCCACACAGCCCAGAAAACCCACAACAACCTAATTGCTAGATTGTTCACAGGTCTTGTTTATGCTTGTCGAAATTGTACCTGCCTGTCAAATCATATTACTATTGCACCTGTTCACCTGTTCAGGCAATACTACAGTGCATATTGGTAAAGTACACTCCTGATACCTGTGGTTCCCAGGTTACTGCAATGTGGCACCTGAAAAGGCCTTCTTATGAATTTGGGTTACTATGTTTTGACTTAAGAACACACTAGAAGACTGTTACATACTTAGTGTATGTGTAAATGGCAACAGAAAATATAATAATATATAAGACAGTGCTGGAGTGTGCATCGTGGGACAGTTGTTTATGGTACAGTGAGGAATAAATTGTGAAATGTCTGGGAAACAACTTGACTACGTTAAGTTTGATGATGGTGTGGAGTGGGGTAGAAATGAAGCAGAATTGCTAAGCAATTAATACAATGCAGCTTTCTCCTCCCTCCCCACTCCCCTGAGAAATGGCAATTTGAGAAAAGGAAGTAATCGACCACATCTCACCTCAACACATTTCCCTCTCAAGTTTCCAGGATGAAGACAGTGGTTTCATAGCCTACACTTCCCTCCATGGGAACAGTCCCAAATAAACATAAGAAGCCATAGAGACGGAAAACGTTCAGGGTCTATGATTCACTTACTGCTGCCTGAAGGTCAAGAAGCTTGCACAGGAGTAGGCTGGGCCATTGTTCCTGAGCAGTTGGCAACCCTAGGAGGACCATTCCAGTTTGCCTTAATGCTTTGTTTTAGGCAAAAAAAAATGTTGGCAACTCTAGTCAGGGGTGTTAACAACTTTACTTGAACCCAACCCCCTATGATCTCACAGGATTTCAGTTGCTGTTTTCTTAGCTTGTAATGTGTGTGGCTATCTTTCAACATTTCCCCACTCACCCTGACCCCCACTATGCAGCAGCGCTGCTTAACTCTCAGTCTTAGCCCGGCATCATCCTAGCAAAGCCTTGTAGCCGGGCATCCCACGACCCCGCAGCTCACTGTCGCGGGGTCATCAAAAGGCGCCCGTTTTTCTTTCCAAGCATACCAGGAATGCCGCGCGCTGAGAGCGTGACAGCCCATTTAGCGGCAGCGAGGAGGGTGGCTAGCTTTAGTCACCACTCCTGTCGTGGGGAGTGCCCTGGGACCCCGCACTTCTTGAGGAGAGTAGCGCAGGGCTTAAGCTAAGTGGGGGAAAGCCCTTTGCTTCTCCATTGGAGGTAGGATATGAACCTTTGTCCTCATTGCCTTTATGTTTTCAGCACAGTAAAAGTTAACATAGTAAGGAAATAAGAACAACCCAACAATGCCCTTGAAGCTGAAAGGGCTTTTAACAGGATGAATCAAAAGCAACTCAAGGGAGAGGGGCTGAAGACTGTCATTTTGCCTGCTACTATTTTTCACAAATCTAACATCTCAAGAGGGATAGGAAGGTTAGGAGGAAATCTCAAGGAGAACTGCAGCATCGCAGTTACTTGGTACCTCCTTCCAGTGGTGGGATTCAGCAGGTTCGCACCACTTTAGCAGAGCCGGTTGTTAAAATGGTGCTTGTTAACAATAACAAACAGTTGTTAAATTATTTAAATCCCACCACTGGAACCAGTTGCTAAATTATTTGAATCCCACCAGCAGTGGCGTAGGAGGTTAAGAGCAGGTGCATTCTAATCTGGAGGAACCGGGTTTGATTCCCAGCTCTGCCGCCTGAGCTGTGGAGGCTTATCTGGGGAATTCAGATTAGCCTGTGCGCTCCCACACACGCCAGCTGGGTGACCTTGGGCTAGTCACAGCTTCTCGGAGCTCTCTCAGCCCCACCTACCTCACAGGGTGTTTGTTGTGAGGGGGGGAAGGGCAATGAGATTGTAAGCCCCTTTGAGTCTCCTGCAGGAGAGAAAGGGGGCATACAAAATCCAAACTCTTCTTCTTCTTCTTTATCCCGACTGCAATCCATTATGCATTTGCTGTGCGGAAGCGGCCTTTGTGTTCCTTCATCTTGCTTCGAAAGTAGCTGTTGGGAATGACTTTTTTTCTACTGAGAACCACCATCAATCAGAATAGATAACACTGAGAACCAGCGTGGAACCGGGTTTGTTTCCCTGCTCTTCTACATGAAGCCTGCTGGATGACCTTGGGCTAGTCACTGTTCTCTCAGAACTCTTTCAGTCCCACCTGCTTCACAAGGTGTCTGTTGCGGGAGAGGAAGGAAAGGAGTTTGTAGGCCACTGAGACTCCTTATGGTTGAGAAAAGCAGGATATAAATCCAAACGCTTCTTTTCCAGAGCTAGAGGAACCATTAACCTGACTCTGTATAAGGCAGCTTCATATGTTCAGGTTATACCCAAACCATCCTTCACACACCGCCGCTGCAAACCTTCCTCAAAAGAAGAAAAATTAAGCTGCAGACTTCATCAATCGTTAACTCAATTTCCTGGCATTCTGGTGTATCAGCAGCTTCCTGCCATCATGGCATTCGTGCAGTACGTCCCTCTGTTCTCCCCCCACTCACCGCAAGCACTTTTCAATCCCCCGCCTGCCATTAAGTGCTGTCAGAAATAGAACAAACCAGGCAGATCACCCTCTGTTTCTCATACTGCCGCAAGATCAAGGGACAAGGTCAAGAGATGTCTCTCCTTGTCCGAGAGAAAGGGAAGGAGGCACGGTGAAGCTCTAGTGCAGAACAGCAGCAGCAGCAGCGACAGGACACGAGCAGCAAACAAGGCAGCGCATTAAAAACACCAGCACATTTATTGTGATGCTTCGTCAGTCAGATGCATGGTGTCTGCAAGTTGGCAAAGAGAGGGAAATCTGTCAGGGTGTTGCAGGTTGGCCTCTTGTTATAATCTCAGTTGTCGTCGTGACTGGAAGGCCAAGTGCTTCCCAGCTGTCCTCCCCACTGAGGGTGCCAAACTATCCCTGATGCTTGGAAGCTGCACAATGGGGATCATGGTGCTGGAGCAGGGAGGGAGAACACCTCCGCCAGGTTGTCGTCAAAAGCGTGGAAAGACATACCCAATATGGGTACCTCATTTCCTCCTCTTCTGGAACATACAGCTGCACTGGGGAAGATGAATGTGACTGGGGAATCAGTGTAGAGCAGAGGTGGGATCCAGCAGGTTCTCACAGGTTCCCGAGAGTAGGTTACTAATTATTTGTGTGTGCCAAGAGGGGGTTTCTAATTGGTGATTTTGCCACGTGATTTTTGCCTTAGTTACGCCCCTCCTCTCACCAGTAGCGTGCAGAACTTGAAGCAGTCTAGCAGGAGGTACACCGGCGTGCGTGGCAGCCTGCGCCTGCGTGCATTTGTTTCCCGCCCAAGGACCGGTGCAGCGGCTGCGTCCTCACCACAGCCCCGGGCAGCAATGCCCCGCCCCGGAATGCCCGGCCACATCCCCATCGTGCCCCGCCCAGCCCCATTGGTGCTACACCACTGTTTGAATCCCACCACCATGGGAACCTGTTACTAAAATTTTTGGATCGCACCACTGGTGTAGAGGTGAGGCCCTCCTTTTCCTCAAATGCTGTATTATCCCAGTACATACTGTTCCTTCCCCGAGATGGTTTTTGCAGCTAAAATATTAGAGATGTCAGCTTCCAAGTGGGACCTGGGCATCCCCCGGGAATTACAGTTCATCTCCAGACAACAGAGATTAGTTCCTCCAGGGGTCTGCAACCTGTGGCTCTCCAGATGTTCATGAACTACAATTCCCATCAGCCCCTGTCAGCATGGCCATCTGGAGAGCCGTAGGTTGCAGACTCCTGTCCTTGATAAAATGGATGCTTTGGAGAGTGTACTCTATGACATTGTACCCCACTGAAGTTCCTGTCCTCCTCAGGCTCCAACCCCAAATTTCCAGAAGTTTCCCAACCTGGATTTGGAAATCCTCCCCTCCCTACCCCACACTTGTGGCCTATAAAATATAAATCTGGGGATCTGATCATGGATCTACATCATCCTATGCATTTGGGCCCTCACTGAATCTGAACGCTCAGGAAGGAAATAATGTGTTTCTGTAAACCTTTTTGAAGGCCCCATTTTAAGGTCTAGTTCAGAGGCATGGATGTCCTTTTTTTTGCAGCGCTTTTAAAGACATTTCAGGAAGCAATGAGGATTAACTGTGCCAGGGGCATACCACCACCTAGGGCAGTGGTGGCAAACCTTTGGCACTCCAGATGTTATGGACTACAATTCCCATCAGCCCCTGCCAGATAGGCCAATTGGCCATGCTGGTAGAGGCTGATGGGAATTGTAGTCCATAACATCTGGAGTGCCAAAGGTTCGCCACCACGGACCTAGGGGGACATATGGAGTCAAATGTCCCCAGCTGCAGCTATTTAGTCACATGGGGGGGTGATATTTCAAGGAATAAGGAGAAGATGCTGGGGGGAAGAATTAGGACTAATAAAAGGAAACACTTCTTCACACAACGTGTGATTGGTGTTTGGAATATGCTGCCACAGGAGGTGATGATGGCAACTAACATGGATAGCTTTAAAAAGGGCTTGGACAGATTTATGGAGGAGAAGTTGATCTCTGGCTACCAATCTTGATCCTCCTTGATCTGAGATTGCAAATGCCTTAGCAGACCAGGTGCTCAGGAGCAGCAGTCGCAGAAGGCCATTGCTTTCACATCCTGCACGTGAGCTCCCAAAGGCACCTGGTGGGCCACTGCGAGTAGCAGAGTGCTGGACTAGATGGACTCTGGTCTGATCCAGCAGGCTTGTTCTTATGTTCTTAAGATTTCGATTTCTGTTTTGGACCCAGAAAAAGAGGAAATACTGCTCAATAAAGCAAAATATGGGGCAAGACATATCTAGGAAGAGCTTATCTTGATTAGTGTGGAAACATAATGCTTAAACATCTTTTCCTGAGGGTAAACTGTAGTTCTCTCTTAAGAAAGTTAAGGAGAACAGTATACTGAAGAACATATGTGTAATTTGAAGCCTAAAGAAAGGAACTAAGAAAACACCTTCATCTGAAGAATGGAACTAAACTGTAACAAAATAATAAGCTAGCAACATCAGCTGCTTGTGTATATAATATCAAGAAACCTGCTTTACTTTTAAGTTAATTCTTACTTTGCCAAAATATTGTTGTTGCTATAACTAAAAGCTTATTCTAGTTCATCCTTTTAATGTTACAAACCCTCTGGTGTCTTATTTTGATTTACGATTGAGGAAAGGGATTTTTATTTTGTTTAAACAGCAAAAAACTCTGTTTTACTGGAAGGTGTCCAAATCTGAGTCGAAGAAGCCCATTTTATTTATTTTATTACAAAGGTGGGGAAAAGAGTGAATTATCAAGAAAAGTCAACCCTCATACGCTACATTTTATTTAAAATCTGACAGTCAAGAGACTGCAGCAAACAGCAATTGGAATTTTGAAAGGAAAAATCTCCTGAGGGTACGAGTGGGCAGAGGGTACTTCACAAGGTCCCTTCCAGCTCTATATTTGTATATTTCTAATGCCCATTGTTTGCACCAACTGAGTTGTGTGGCCCTTTAGCTCCAGCTTGTAGCATCATAGGAGCCACACAGTGTGGCTTGCTCCAGGGTCATTTTTACCACTCTGTCTGCTGTTTCCTCTGTCGGTCAAAGGTCAGTACAGTCTGCAAGATTAATTGTTCTCCCACCAATTACAGTGGAACCTTGTTTTTTGTTGGTAATCCGTCCGAAAAGAATCGATGAAAAGCGAAACCGATGAAAACCGAGGCAAACTTTTCCATAGGAATCAATGTAAATCCAATTAATCCATTCTAGGCACTCCAAAAAACACACCAAAATCACATTTTTGGTGAATAAACATAGTGTTTAATGCTGAAAACAGAAACAAACAATCACACGAGGACCAGCTTCAGAGCCAGTGGACCCATGTCGCACCAGAAAGCTGTCCAAAGAGGTCTGTTTCTGACGCCTCTTTAAGATGTGTCTGAAATGGGGCAAGACATTGTCATTAAACAAGTTGCAGACACGGCCTGCAACAACTTTGTCGGGGTGATTTTTCTCCACAAATCCCTGCACCTTACTGCAAATCGCTGAAAACCGAAGAAAATCGATGAAAACCAAGACACATTTTTCTCTGAAAAAATCAATGAAAACCAAAACCGATGAAAACCGAAGGCAATGAAATCCGAGGTTTCACTGTATGTTGAGTTGCCTGTTATGGGCAAATTTATATTTAAATCTGTCTGAATGTGGCTTAAAAGCCTGTGTACCATAGGTTGCCCAAGGCTTCAGTCTTAAGCACTTAGAAATCCCATTGGTTTCAGTGGGAGAGGCCACCGCTTTCTTAAATCCCTCTTTGTAATCAATAGGATTTAAAAGTGGCTAACTTGGCTAGATAGTGTTCGGATTAAACTAATCCTGTTTGGAACTTCAGAGTCATATCCCACATCAGCTATGCCCACCCCGATGTGTAATTTTCTAATATAGTTTATTTCTAGCATCCCCTTAAAATTATTAGCCTGCAGTGCTCAATTTTGAATGCCATTAGTTAATGTTCCTTCCCTCCGTATGGCGCTTCTTGCCGATACCTTTCATAAACCAGCCTATAATTTTGTCAATCTAAATATCTTAGTACTCTGTGGGTAGCAATTAACCTTTCCCCAACGAGCTCATTTATCACGTTAGGTTGCCTGTCGAACAAAATATCTGGAGCCTGCTGTTTTCAAATAAGATCTGCAGTACACCGGAATCACTGAGAATGATCTATAGAAGTTGATTACGCTCACATCTCATCAATTTCTCAATCAAGTATTGATGTCCTATTGAAGTTCAGCATGCTCAAAGCTCATTGATTTCCCAATCAAGTATTGATGTTCTGTTGATTGAATAGTGCAGGAATGTGTTTACCCATCTCTGGATTGTACCTGCTGTGTTCAGACTGCATCTATCTAACACAGGGGTCTGCAACCTGTGGCTCTCCAGATGTTCATGGACTACAATTCCCCTGGCAGCCCCTGCCAGGGGCTGATGGGAATTGTAGTCCATGAACATCTGGAGAGCCACAGGTTGCAGACCCCTGATCTAACTGTGTGCAATTATGCTGTAACAAAAGTGGGAACATATTTCCCCTTCCCCACCATCTCCACTCTGACACCCCATAACCTGCTCACCTTCCTCGCAGCCTTCTGCTGACTTACACTGCCTGTTTTCGTCCTCCTGTTGTGGTGGCTGATGCCTGGCAAATGGCAGTTTTCACATGACATTTTGGGCTACACTGTCACTAAAATTCTGGCCATTTCTTTTCCCCAATGTTCAGATGTTTGAGATAACATGGGGGTAGGGGATTCATCCCCAAATTAATCTTTTTTTAAAGGAAAGAGTTGGATTTTTAAAAAACTTATTTGGAATTCCTCCAGGTTTGCAGAACCTTTTACTGACATGGTGGCTTGGCCTGCTCTGCAGACTGGGATGATGTCATGAGGACTGCAAAGAGGAACTGTGTCTGTCTGTCAACAGCAAAATAAAACAATGTCCACTGGCACCTTAAAGGGCGTTTCTGCACGGCACAATTATACCTGGTTAGAATTGGTTTCTTACAATCCAGGTCTGTTTTATCCCAGTTTCTTCCTTCGCATGGCTGCTTGTTTCTGTGAAGTAATCGAGTGAAGACTGGGAGGGAATACTCCGGTTTGTTTTGCATGAGCCCAGGTCTTTTGTATTTACATCACAAGTGTATCCGCATATGCCCAGTGTCCCTCATTCTAATTGGCTGTTATTTTTGAGTGGCAGCTTGAATTAATGTCAGGAGGGGAGATCGGGGTGGGGGGAGCAGGGAGATCAGGAAAAATAAACTGGTTCTGCTCCCATGGTGTTTGCACGATAGCAGGCTCACCCCAGGATTTTTTAAAAGAAGCATCAAATTGGCGATTTTTGAAAATCCCAAGATGAGGGAAATATCGCAGGGCAAACCCGCTTTAGGATACAGAACCGTGTGAACTTCTGGGCCAGACCGGGATATTTTCCTCGCTCAACCCAGGATATTTGGATTGTGCAGAAGTGACCAAAGACTAACAGCATTTATTTCAGTGTGAGTGTTATGAGTCAAAGCTCACTTCTTCGGATATGTGAAGGAAAATCATGCTGGAATGCAGAAGAGTTCACTTGGTGAAACAGGAGTACAGCGTGAATTCTATCATGAACGTTTCTAGTGTAAATTCTCAAAGTCAAGGGGAAAGGGAGGAGTTCAGGTAGAAAAAAATAGGTGTGAATCCTGCCATAAATCAATGGAATTAGCAGTTACACTTAGAGGATTATGGGAGAGATTATAGCTTTGAACAGATGAACAAAGTGAGAAAGCTGGATAAATAGGGAGTATAACTGCTTAGGGGGAAGTAGCTCTTGTACATGAGGGTCAGCCCACTATTAGGTGTTGTGATCTTTTCAAAAAGGTGGTCTTCCACAAACAGGCTCCAGTGGATTCCTACCTGCTAAGTTGTGAGCTCTTATAGAGTCATCATTTTTGGTTGCTTTTTGGAAGGATCTGCTGCTAGTGTGCGTGCGTACAATGCAAAGGTGTGAGGTAGGGACACTCAGCAGAGAGTCCCTTTATAGCCCTCCATTGCCCTCACTTCCCCCTCAGTTTATCTTCCAGTTTTCTGCATCATGCGCTTTTCCTCAAGAAAACTGATCTTTTAAATTTGGGGGTGCTGTGTGCCTCAAGGGTGGGGGAAGAACATTAGATTTTTAAAGGCCAGACAGTGCAAGTCAAGATGGAGGAGATGACAGAGAGTATTTTCAGAGAGAAGGAATCCTACAGAATTTCTTAGACAGCCTTCCAAGTCCTGATGCCTAAGGGTACAATCTATTCACTCACAGGAGTAAACCCTATTCAATTCTATGGGGCTTAGTTCTGAGTTAATAACATAAGATTGACTGTACCTTCTCCTTTCTGTCTCTGTTGGGCATTTTCTGTGGTGTTTTTCCAATCACACTAATTTAAAATTGTAAACTCCTTGGCGGGAGTGCCATGTTCCTTTTGACTTGTTAACCCATAAAACACTACAACTATTACAGAAGAGCAGCTATGTTTTATCACAAGTGAATCCACTAAATCATGACGGTAGAGTGATCTGAAGGGTCACTGCCTTTTTCCTGATCATTGTGAAATGATCTAGAATGGTGAGGCAATTCATAACTCATAAATGAGCTGCCCTCTTTCTGATATGCTGTTCTGTGACAGTTTGAGAATTCATCTACAAGTTGTGCAGAACCCACAAGTTCAGGATCCAAAATGTAAAGTATTACTTATATTTGGGTGCTGTGTGGTTTCCGGGCTGTATGGCCGTGTTCTAGCAGCATTCTCTCCTGACGTTTCGCCTGCATCTGTGGCTGGCATCTTCAGAGGATCCTCTGAAGATGCCAGCCACAGATGCAGGTGAAACGTCAGGAGAGAATGCTTCTAGAACACGGCCATACAGCCTGGAAACCACACAGCACCCAAGTGATTCCGGCCGTGAAAGCCTTCGACAATACATATTACTTATATTGTAACTGATGTAGATGTATGTTTTAACTTTATGCATAGTGGAGTGCACTAGTATGAAGACATTGTGGATTTTCTTGGTCTTAAAAATTCCTTTCGTTGCCTAATTAATACCACACCGTTTCATGTTGCATTGCCTTAATTTTGCATTCTTAAGCATTGTTTGGATCTAAAGCGCTTTCTCCATGCAAAATTCCTGATTTTTAAAGAACCCCATGCTGACAACCACGGCTTAGAGCTGATTTAAAGCATGATATCATTGTTTTCCTTGCAGTAAATAATGGAAGAGAAGGGCAAAGAAAAAATATTTGTTTCAGCTGTGCAAGTGTAACCCCTATGCCCAGAATGGGTTGGCCCAGAATGGGTTGACCCAGTAAGGGGGTGGAGACTCGGAGCAGCAGAGAGGCTGCAAGAGCTCTTTTGCAGAAGAAGCAAGGCTACCAGACTCGGACCTTGATTTCTATAAGCCCTTAACACCTTGTTAAGGGTTTTCTTTTGTGGTTGTAATGGGTGAGAGTTCTCCTGGAAACCTTCATCATGTTGCAACCTGTTCATCAAGCCCTTGGAGTCTTCAGGAGCCAGCCAACTTGCAAGAAGAAATTGGACTTGGCAATATCAGTAGACTATAAATAGAAGGACTTGAAATGCAACCTGAACAGGACCTTGAATTGTAACGTTGAATGTTGATGTTTTAAAAGTGTTAATTGTAAAGAAAAGTAAACCATTTTGTTGTTTAAATTTGGTTCTTTGCAACTCATTCCAGGTTCTGCCCCACAGAACCCACAGAACCCACAGAAGGAGGTTACACAAGCATGAAATGAAGTGCCCAAGCTAGCAGGAAGGAAAAGGCAGAGGACACAGTGAAAGAATTGTGACTGCAGTTGGGATCCCCCCCCCCCCGCCCCCGTCCAACTACATACAATAAAATGGGTGCTTTTATCAAAGCTTGTGGGGTTTTCCAGTGTTGAGTGGGACCAATGCTTCCTCCCTGAATGTTTGCAGAATGAGTCCTCGATCAAATGTCAGCCATCGTTTCTTCATTGTGCCACATTTTGATTGCGCTGCAAGTCTTCACAAATGTGTTATTTCACTGGGTTGGATTTTTTTTTTTTTGACAATCTAAGCAAAAGGCATGTTCTCAAAGGTCACCGTAAAATCTTCATGGACTGAGAACACGCTCGCATCTCACAGACTTTATACTGATTTAACAATTTCAGCATTCCTTTCTGATACAATTCAATAAGCCTTTATTGGCATATACACAATATTTCCAGTTAAAATATAGGTCCAGTTAAAAAATACAGTTCCAGTTAAAAGTGAATAGTAAAAAACTTCACGTTTGTCATACATTCAGTTTACAAACTTCTGACAAAAACTTTGCCACTATAAGGCAACAATGAAAATCCTGACAATTTAAAAGCATAACTACTTTATCTGATTCAGTATAATCAATCATAGGGTCTGTAGCTTGGGATAGCAGGCTGGATCGGAGTTCTTGGTATAATACGCAGTTCAGGAGAATGTGTGGGATGGAATCCAGCTGTCCTATGCTACAGGTACAGAACCTCTTATCTCTTGGAAGACCTTTAAGTCTTCCTCTATGTAGTGGAGATGGCATGACGTTAAATCTAGCCAGCATATAGGCTCTCCTGTGAATGGGATTTGTAAGCGCTGTAATATAATAGGCTGGGTGTAATATAATAGGCTGGGAACTGATTTAACATTTGTTCCCTATTTTCAGGGGGAAATGGGAATTGTAGTTCTGCAAGAGAGGCTAAGGAGGGTCTCTAATAGAGACTCACTTTTAGCAACTCGCTTAACTACAGTTCCCAGGATTCTTTGGGGAAAGTCCCAACAAAGATAAGACAAAACCAGTATGTTAGTGTAACTGTCACGTGACTGCCTTATGCTTGTCATTTACTTTAGACCCATCCAGTTGGGTGAGGGGAACCATACAAATACTATCTCTAAATCAAGCTAGGAGGCAGAACAACTGCCTTTCCAGATGTCAGCTCTTCTGTCCAACTGCAGTTTTATTGCTTATGCTTTACTAAGACTGCAATTTTCTATAGAGTTACCTCAGGGGTTAGGTTGGGGTCACTACAGAGGGTTGCACTGTAAAGCACTTTCCCCAGTCCCAAGGTGCAGGTGAAAGATCCAATACAGCATTATTATTCATGATAAGCAGGTCTTGGCCTGGAGAATGCCTGAATGGCAGCTCTCTTCATAACCCAATTACACCATAATGGGAAAAAATGATATCCTTACTGCAGACCTGGGCATTATACGGCCTGCGGGCCACATCTGGCCCGCCGGATGACCCTGGCTGGCCCGTATGACAGACCTGGCCCTGGCCTAAGAGGACCTGTTTAGAACCGGGCTGCTCATTCTTCCGCTAACCCTCCCCCTTCCCCCCTCACCTTGCAACTGTGCCGGAAAGGGCCTCTGAGAAAGGCCACTCCCCTCACGCAGTGGCTTCTGGGGCGTTCCCCTCCTTTGAAAGCCCCACAGAAGCCAGTTGCCTTGGCTGCCGGCTTCTGCGTGGCTTTCAAAAGCACCTCCTCCCCCCGCCTTGCTGGGGAGCGAGGCACCTTTGAAAGCCCCGCAGAAGCCGGCAACCAAGGCAACCGGCTTCTGCAGGGCTTTCAAAAGCACCAGTCGATGAAAAAAGTAGGTCAAGGGACTTAAGTCTCCCCACTTGCTTGATTGTCACAGTGGACAACTATGCAGGTAGGTTAAGCCTGTGATTCTTTGTGCCAAATAGTGTTGTATGCAGAACTGTTGCCACTGATTCCAAGTTGATCTGTGCACCTGTCTGTCACTTATCAGCCCCTATTATGCAGAATTGAGTTCAGCCTTTTGGCCCGGCCCTCCACAATATTTTCTGTTTCTTATGCGGCCCCATGGAAAAAATAATTGCCCACCCCTGCCTTACTGGGCAATCCAAAGGGAGAAGGGGCTGAAGCCACAGTGGAAGTGGTGGAAAGGTTGCCGTAGCGTCCATGCCACCAGCATCAGGGAAAGTGGCACAGACACTGGTTATCAAGGGATTTATCTTGGTGGCCAGTTGCTGTAGCACCCAAACCTGGAAGCTGGGCCCTGTGGTGGCTGGCCACCACCTCAAATGCTCACACTGGTATGGAGGGGGCATTCTGGGGGCTTTCCTGAAGGCTGAGCCAACTTTAGCTGGCTCCCAGTACATTTGCAGCCCAGGAATGCCCCCCTCTCAGTGGCACAGACTTATGCCACCAATAAAGGTGACATAAGTCATTTTTTGCTATGGGATTTCCCAAGGGAGAAAGAAGTTGCTCCTTCTCCCCTGGCACTTGCACCACCAATTGGCTCTTTGGAGACGGCAGAGTGGTGCCATCCCTGGACATCTCTCTACTGCCACCGCCACCCCTTTGGGTTGGGCTGCCCATCAAGGGCCAGTGGCATGACAGCTTGTTCCTTAGTAGTGTATAAAGAAGAGAGCCAAACTGCTATTTTTAAAAAATGAAGCACGTGTGTTGAGAGAAGAAAAGCCATCCTCAAGCTTGTTGAGCCTGTTGGCAGTTCTGGAATTTTAAGAACAGGTAGTCTGCCACCCCACAAAATGGCTGCCACTGGGACAGAGACCAGTCACAAAATGTTGGGAGGTTCATAGTCAAGGGTCCTCCTATAATGAAAGCAGCTGTTTTCAAATGAGGGCTCCTAGGAGACCTAAAAGTGATGTTTCTGGAGCAACTCCTCCTCTAACAAGGGGGAGGAAAACCAGGACTGACTATTTAGTTTGAGGAAGAAAACACTGGGGAACTCATTGGCAGGTGCCATGTTGGGACCATTGTCTTAGGGGAACCAAAGTCAACCTTAACAGTTGTGTAGAAGTACTGGGATACTTGATTGTTATAGCAGTTTTGCCCAGTCATACAAACATGATATTGAGTGCCGTAAATAAACCTCCTAAGAGGTATACTGCAAAAAATATAACTTATATTTATTGAAGTAAATTCTGTTCACATTCATATTGCCGTTGAAAAGAAAGAGACGAGGCCTACCACAAATGGCCAGCTGACCAGGTATCATGTGTATGAGAGTATGAAGCATTGTTTCTACAACAGAGACCTGCAGATACATGTGATTCCATGGAAAGCCATGTGGAGAGTGGGAAGAACCATAGACACAGAGGTCGATTCTGCACTTGCATTATCGACCTAAGTTCAAGCTGCGTTCGACCTAAGTGCTCCACACAACCACTGGGATCGACGTGGTTTTGTACCAGCTTCGCCCTGTGTAACGGTCAAATTTCCGACTCCAGTTGGGAACTACGACTTTTTCAGGGAACCACGCTCGAACTCAGTAAAGTGCGGAATCTCTGGTGCCAGGAGGCCCCCATTCAGCCAATCACAGCTGAGTGTTTCGGGCATGTGTACAGCTGGCCAATCAAAAAATGCCACCTTTGTCCCTCCATTCCTGTGGCAGTTTTTTTAATAACGTGTGTGGGGATAGACGGAACATGGCCGTAGAACAGTAGCCAATTGGAACAGAGCGGCAAAGAGGCACAGGATGATTCCGCCCTCCGAGCTGGGATCAAGCTGGTTGCAATGGGGAACAACAATGGCTTCGACCTAGGTCAGTACCCTTCTCAAGGAACTGGGTCGAACCTATTTTACTCGTGTACGGAATCGCCCAGAGAGAGAAGAGGGGTCAGAGTGCAACTCCCAGGTTAAGACAAAGAGAGGGACATGCCATTCAAGGACATAGCACTTATACACAGTGAAGGTGATGGGGCTGCCACTGTCCCCCCACCTTCATGTTCAGACATACTGAGTCACTAACTCCAACAACAAGAAGGGATTTTTTTCAAGTATAACTTATTATACAGAGAAGAGAAAAGCTCAATTTACTGAAATTCCTCTTCTGCATAACAAGCAGAGAAATATGCTGAGTTCATTGGGGATGCCTTTAAAATCTTGTTGTGCATGCTGCTCACATAGTAAAAATAGGAATTTTTGTCTCCATTTCTGGATTTCTAGGAATTAAGTCCTGAAAAGAAAGTGAAGTAGAGGCATCTTGACATGAGTGAGTCTGCAAGCAAATGCATGTAAATACGCAGCAACATGAAATGTGTTCTACTTAGTTCCTACTCTTTTTAACTACATCTGTTCTTATTACAGCTGTAACAGCAACTAAATTCACACGATAAGATTAAACGCTTCAGAACCACTCTTGGTTTCTTTAAAAAAAGGGTTATCTATTTACTAACCCACCCAGCCAGCTTCAGAAATCACTGCAGGACTGGCTACTGCAAAGTATGGCATGTATGGCAGTCAGAGAAAAGTTTTCCAGTGATGGGGGTAGGGGAAGCTTGTGCAGCAATCCTTGGTGTGAAATGTTACAAGTACACAGTAGCATTGCTCTATTTTCAGTGGTGAAATATCAGAGGGAATGTCACTCTCATTGTTGTTCTATAACACTGGCACATAACGTTATCCCTTCGCTGAAGACGTCTTACGCAGTGTCAGTCTTATTGCCAGAAAGAAGAAAGAAATCTATTTTTAGCTAGACTGGCTGTTTTTATTGACCTAGAATGACTCTGTTCTCAAAGTCTTACCTTGCTTTTAACTTCAGTTTCAAAACCAGATGTGGGGTGGGCCTGTATTTTTTTTTTCAAGCGTGAAAGTTTGGGTTTAATAGTCAAGACTGCTGCTTTAAAATTGTAAGTGTTGTTTTACAGAGGTTTTTTCCTGAATTTGCAGCAAGGGAAATGGTATATGAGTGTTTTTACCTGCACACTTCATTAATTAGCAAAATGTGTTTTCAGAGGACACAGGAAGCAGCCATTTTAAAAATTGTGACTGGGGAGCTGTTTGAGGAGAGTGTGTCACTGAAGGACTGTCTCCTTCAACACTATCCAGCCCACCTGTTAAGATCGACCTCTCAAGCCCTCTTCTCCATGTCCCCCACTTTCACAGGTGGGTGGTGACTAGAGAGAGGGTCACACCTCATCTGTGGAACACCCTCTCCCTTGAGACTCACCTAGTGACTACTTTACTTTCTTTTAGGCATCAGGCCAAAACTCATCTTTTAATTCGGGCATTTAATGAGGGGCTTTATCTTTCCAGATTTCTAATGATCTGCTTCTGTTTAAATACTGATAACTTTTTCAATTTTAATTGCAAGCTGCCTCGAACAGGACTTTTGATGTGGTGGTACAGAAATTGCTTGCATAAATAATTAATATAGCTATATAAAAGGCAAGGCGTATTGGCGACGACAGTTTTCTAGAGCTTGTTGTCTTTTGTCACACAACGGGCTTTATTGCTAGTAAATACATATTGGGCTAGCAGGCAGTTGTGTTTGCTGCTGGACTTCCAAATTTCCAGCTCATCTGCAGATTTAAGAAATATGTGAAGAACTAGGGCTGTCCACTGAGGACTGGGAAATATCTGGAGGTTGGAGCCTGAGGGAGAAGGGATTTGGAAAGGGAGAGACCTCAGCTGGGTAAAATGCAATAGATTCCACCTTTCAAAGTGGTCATTTTCTGTAGGCCATTTTAATCTCTGTTGCCTATTGATCAGTTGTAATCCCAGGAGATCTCCAGCCATGATCTGGAGATCAGTAACCCTATTAAGATCCCATCAGACTCTCATGTTCCCTCTTTCCCAAATGAAACAGTCCCTTAAAACCCGCCTAGAATTTCTCACTGCAGATGGACAATCATATTTGAACTGCAAGTTTAGCTTCAGCTCCGTACAGGCAGAAGAAATAGAATGTGCTAATTTTCAGGAACCAGAGAACAAGCTCTGATTCCTCTTTTTCCATGAATATTGTTGGCACTTGCAGAGAGATGGGAAGCCACGTTGTCGGCAAGAAAAGGACGTGCCAAGGGGGACTTTATTTTAATTTCATTAAAAGCTTCTTCTAAAGTTCTCATTAATCACCTGGTAATTCTTTCTCATTAATCTTTCCCACTGCAGAGGAAATGCAGTTCTGGGGCCCCCTCATCTTTAAATACAGGGAAATTAATATTGCGTCTGCTTTCCAAAGAACAGGCAGCAGAACAGCCCAATCCAGATGAGGATGGCAGGCAAGGACGGTGCTGCTCGGGGGCTGCCCCACCCTCTAAAGGGCTTTCCCGCAGCACAGGAAGTTAAAAGAAGAAACTCTTCTGCGAGAATCCCCCGTAGGGGATAGTCAGTGGTGGGATTCAAAAATTTTAGTAACAGGTTCCCATAGTGGTGGTATTCAAACGGTGGCGTAGTGCCAATGGGGCTGGGCGGGGCACGACGGGGGTGTGGCCGGGCATTCCAGGGGCGGGGCATTAATAATTTCTGTTACTGTAAAAAACTCTTGCTGTAAAAAAAAAGTTCCTAATTTCCATCTTTCTGGTATCTTTCTGTCCATACCATGTCTGGTATCTTTCTGTCCATAATTTAAACTCATTATAGCAAGTCCTATCGTCTACTGCCAACAGAAACAACTACTTCTCCTGTAATTGACTGCCTGTCAAATACTTAATACTTTCAAAATACTTAATTTTGTTTCTAGAAATCAAAAGAAGGATACTTTCCTTAAACAAGGAACTTTACCATATTTCTAAAACATGCTTTTAAAACAGCCCAACAGGGAGAATTATCCCGTTTTCTACCTTTGCTAACCAGCCACATAGGAAACAACAGGACTTTATGGGTTTTGGACCTAATGGAATTTCTAACGGAAAAGCAGACCCAATTAGTAACCCCCTCTCGGCACACACAAATAATTAGTAACCCACTCTCGGGAACTGGTGAGAACCTGCTGGATCCCACCTCTGGGAATAGTGAAGATACGCCCTGAAAAAACTGGCATATCTCCGAGGCTGGCTCTGCTGGCACACGGGACTGGGTGGGTAGTGGAAGCTGACCAAAGTGCTACCATGCTCACACTGTCAACTTCCCTGCTGCCCATGTGTTTCTTGAGAGCCCTCTCACCACCCGCATATCCAGCTGCATACCCATTGCCCAGTCAAGCAAGGGTGTCCAAGGACTGGGAGGACTGGAAAGTGAGCAGGTGGGTGAGGTAAGAGTGGATGGATAGTCAATAAGGCAGAAGAACACAGGTGGGCAGGGAGGTGTGAGTGGGGAGCACAACAGTAAACATAGGTGGGTAGCCGGGCCAGGCACCTTCTGCCTGGGTCCCACTGAAACTTGGAACTGGCTCTAATTACATAAGAACATAAGAATTAGCCTGCTGGATCAGACCAGAGTCCATCTAGTCCAGCACTCTGCTACTCGCAGTGGCCCACCAGGTGCTTTTGGGAGCTCACGTGCAGGATGTGAAAGCAATGGCCTTCTGTGGCTGCTGCTCCTGAGCACCTGGTCTGCTAAGGCATTTGCAATCTCAGATCAAGGAGGATCAAGACTGGTAGCCATAGATCGACTTCTCCTCCATAAATCTGTCCAAGCCCCTTTTAAAGCTATCCAGGTTAGTGGCCATCACCACCTCCTGTGGCAGCATATTCCAAACACCAATCACACGTTGCGTGAAGAAGTGTTTCCTTTTATTAGTCCTAATTCTTCCCCCCAGCATTTTCAATGTATGCCCCCTGGTTCTAGTATTGTGAGAAAGAGAGAAAAATATCTCTCTGTCAACATTTTCTACCCCATGCATAATTGTATAGACTTCGATCATATCCCCCCTCAGACGTCTCCTCTCCAAACTAAAGAGTCCCAAACGCTGCAGCCTCTCCTCATAAGGAAGGTGCTCCAATCCTTCAATCATCCTCGTTGCCCTTCTCTGCACTTTTTCTATCTCTTCGATATCCTTTTGATACATCCACCAAAATGTCTCTGAAGACCAATGAAAATATTTGGAGGTAGCTGAAGGAGAGGCACTGCTTTTTTCCTTCAACTTCTGATAAACCTAAGTTCTGTTCATTAATGTCCCGTGCAGTGGTGGGATTCAAATAATTTAACAACTGGTTCCAAACTTCCGGTGGTGGGACTCCGTAGTGGGATTACAACCAATTCTCTGAACTTGACAAAAAATTAGCTACCGGTTCTACCAAACTGGTGCGAATAGGCTGAATCCCACCACTGGTCCCATGCCCTTAGAAAGCTTTTGGGCCTTCTTCATCATTTGTGTCTAGCTATTTGCATAGAGATTTTCACTGGGCTTGAATGCCACATTGTCAAAAGGTTATTATTTATTGAAGCTAGTAAAGGCTGAAGAACTTTAGCCAATAGTATTCCTCTGCATTCGTTTTTTGAACTTAGTTGCGCCGGCTCTGCACCAGCGATGGCATCCTCCCTGGGATTTGGTAGAATTATCAGCAGCACAGTAAATTGCTTAATGAATTATCAAGCCGAGTTCCATTTATCAAGAGAAAAGAACTAGTAGATCAGTCAAGCCAAGTGAGAGGTGACCTTTTTTCCTAAGCTTTTATATTACTAATTGTTCTTTAATGGGCATTGACCACTAGAAGATGTTTGCTTAAATCAGCATTGATCGCTGGTGGCCCTTAGTTACTGGACAACGTCCAACTGCTTGGGTGGGGTGATGGACAGGGACGGTGTGAGGAGGGAAATCTAGCCAGCAAAGGAGAGAAAAGCCTAACTAGAAGCAAAGCAGTGTGTGTTCAGGTTGCCAACCTCCAGGTGGAGTATGGAGATCTTCCAAAATTACAACTAATCTCCAGAATACAGCGATCAGTTCTTGCGGAGAAAATGGCAGCGTTTGAGGGGAGGAGGTGTACTCAACGGGATTATACTCTGCTGATGTCCCTCCTCTTCCCAAACCTTGCCTTCCCCAAGTCCCCCCCCCAAAAAAAATCTCTAGGAATTTCCCAATCTGGAGTTGACAGCCCTACTCTGTGTGTGTTTGTGTGTGTGTTTATGTGAGACTAGCAGGGCACCCGTGCTTCGCTACGCATACTTCATCACAGCCTCTCTATGAATTTCGAGGTGACATTCAGCATACTTCTTTACAGCCTGTTTGTGAACTTTGGGGTGACATGCACCACATTTCCTCACAGCCTGTTTGTGGACTGACAGGTTGGTTTTCACATATTTTGCAGCAGTTTCCTGTAGTTGTCTTTTTCTAATGCAATGTGTAAATCGCTTTCTGTGTTTGATTCCTCTTCTTCCTTTCTTCCAGAAGGAACAGGTTTGTATGCGTTGTGGAGGGCTGTGTTAAAATGCACTTGGCGCACCATTGGATCAAGCGTGCTTGTTGTTTGGTGGGCATTAGCAGAACATTGATGCGATAAATGGAGTTAGAGCTTCAAAGGGCCCTTCATTAAAATGTCCTGTGAAATGAAGCTATATATATAAATGCGAAATACCACTGACTGACTGACTGACTGACTGACTGACTGACTGACTGACTGACTGACTGACTGACTGACTGACTGACTGACTGACTGACTGACTGACTGACTGACTGACTGACTGACTCATCAAAAGAACTCAAAAACCATCGAAAATACCATGTTGAAGAACATGAAACTCGTGGTGTTTAATTGTCAGCCTTAGAATGTTCATGCAGATGGCCAGAGTTGAACAGTAAATATCTAATAAGTTGAGTGGAAGTGAATATTTTGGAAAATCCTTTCTTAGCGAGCACCTGAAGCACATAATGAACCGGTGTGTCAAATTTCAACGTTGTAGTTTCAGTGGTTTTTGAGTTCTTTTGATGAGTCAGTCAGTCAGTCAGTGAGTGGTATTTCGCGTTTATATATATAGATACAATGGCTTGCAGGTTTTTCAATAGGAAAGATGATTAATGCACCCTTAAAGAATTAGGGACTTGCTTGTTTTCATTGCCACCACACTTATATTAATAATTACTAGATACTGTGAAATTAACAGGTGAATAAAACTCCCCTATGAAAAACCTTATCCTGAGCAAGGTGACCAGTCAAGGAAATGGGAGCATGGGGTCATAGCATTTTAAACTGCAGGCAGAGGAACAAGGAGAGTGGCCTCACAGAAATATGCCACTCCCTTAAAAGTTTTGACTTTATTTTTTTTTAAATACAAAAACAATTCTTTTGGATTTTACTAGAGAAAATAAGAGAGAGAGAAATGGAAAATATACATGCTGCATTCTACCTGGTTTCTCAAGCCTTTTCTTCGCTTCCAGCATTCTAGTCAATGAATGTTATTAGCATGGTATCTTATGATGTAATTGCCTAAGGCTTCGAATGTCGCAATGACACACTTCTAGCCAATCACTGCCAGCCAAGCGTATGTGGAACTGAGTCCTGTGTGGAGATTGGCCCACAGCCTCCCCTGCTGCCCCCACCCACCCCAAACACCAAGCCAGGCCCAGCAAGGCAGCAGTGACTTGCTGCCCACCGCCCTACCTGCCCCAGCACCAGTCTCCCCATTCCCCCACCCACCCGGCCTCCCCCCACCCCAAACACCCCAAACACCTTTCTGCTGTCTCTACCATCCATTCTCCCTTTCTACCTGGGGCTTCCTCTCAAAATGCGCCCGTAGTGCCACCTGATTCTTCTTTTCTTTTAAATGTCTCTCAGAAGGCCAGAGGCCTATAGGGCCATGGGGTCACCCATGTCCCTAGGCGCATGCCTTTCAGTCACGTGACAAAACGGCATGTGCCCCAGCTGCCCACCACTGAGCCCCGTCCCTCTGAGGGGGGTTCCCAAGCTCCACCCTCCCAGCAGGCTGCCTTTTGCCCTCCGCAGGTTCTGAGGACAGCAGGAGCCAGCCTGCAGAGAGGCGGGGGCGGGGCTCGGTCTGAACTCCGCCCCGAGTCCCACCCCCGAACGTGGGGGGCACAGGGGCAGGGGGCGCCCAGAGGAGGTGTTGCCCACAGGCACCGTTTCCCCTCGATACGCTTCTGCAGAAGGCCATCATATCTTTGAAGACTTAACACTTCAGGCTTCATCCTCAACTGCAATGAGATTTATTTTCACATAAATTTCAGTTTCATATAAAGGCTTCAGTTTCGTGGCTCTGGCTTTCCTCCTTTCTAGGAGGATGCTAAGGTTGATGTCTCTCAGAGGGGGTCTGGATGTCCCAGAATTACAACTGATCTCCAAATGACAGGGGTCACTTGCTCTGAGGCAAATGGGTGCTTTGGAGGGTGGGCTCCATGCAGTGGTGGGATCCAAAAATTTTAGTAACAGGTCCCCATGATGGTGGGATTCAAACTGTGGCGTAGCGCCAATGGGGCTGGGCGGGGCACGATGGGGGCGTGGCCCAGGCATTCCAGGGGCGGGGCATTCCTGGGCGGGGCTGTGGCAAGGATGCAGCCTTGGGTGGGAAACGAATGCACGCAGGCGCAGGCTGCCACGCACGCCGGTGCACCTCCTGCTAGACTGCTTCAAGTTCTGTGCGCTGCTGCTGAGAGGAGGGGCGTAGCTAAGGCAAAAATCACGTGGCAAAATCACCAATAAGTAACCCCCTCTCGGCACACACAAATAATTAGTAACCTACTCTCGGGAACCTGTGAGAACCTGCTGGATCCCACCTCTGGCTCTATGGCATTCTATACCACACCCAAATCTCCAAGAATTTCCCAGTCCTGAACTGATAACACTAATGGTGGCCTAGAAAGATTTTTGTTGGATCGGTGGCACTTCTGCACCCACATGATGATGAGGAAGGGCATAGGGATGGGTTGATGAGGGGCCATACTAACAACAAGTTGTTTAGGGATGGGGCATAGCAGAGGTGGCTTTTCCTTCACCCCCTGTGGACCCAGCTACCGTTTCTCCCCTACCGTTGGAAGAGGAATGATACTTGACTTCAAGCTTCGCTGTATGCTGTACCTCACTTGCTGGCACGGAGAGAAAATGATCTCACCGCTGCTTTCGAGCAACCCGCTCCTAAATTCAAAAGCAATCTCATTTTATGATCCTCCAGTGCCACGTCTCTTCATCATGTCAGCCTGCGTTTCTGCCCTGGGTTGTTACATTGATGGATTTTTAATGCTTAGCATTTTTGCTTCTCGTTCGCCAGCATTACGATTCCTGTGTCGTACACGCCTTTACAAAGAAGTTACTTAGAGAAGCTGACTTCCCATCACCACCCCAAGTGCAGGGAAATCTACCTGTTGTTTCCTTGCATCTTCAACGCCAAGGTTTTTGCCATCCAAGCAGCCTTTGATGGTGCAGCTATGTTTCCTTCGCTCTGGGTACAAATCCAGCCTAGCGTCCTTTGTACATGTGCACCAGCACCAAAGTAGATGTGAAGAAACATTTTAATATACCGTTCTTGTTGTTTTCTAAAACAATAAAATATCCCACTTTGTTTCAGGTAGGGTCACTTGGCCTACTTCCAAATAATAGAAGAAGAAGAAGAAGAAGAAGAAGAAGAAGAAGAAGAAGAAGAAGAAGAAGAAGAAGAAGAAGAAGAAGAAGAAGAAGAAGAAGAAGAAGAAGAAGAAGAAGAGGAGGAGGAGGAGGAGGAGGAGGAGGAGGAGGAGGAGGAGGAGGAGGAGGAGGAGGAGTTTATATCCCCCCTTTCTCTCCTGCAGGAGACTCAAAGGGGCTTACAATCTCCTTGCCCTTCCCCCCTCACAATAAACACCCTGTGAGGTGGGTGGGGCTGAGAGAGCTCCAAGAAGCTGTGACTAGCCCAAGGTCACCCAGCTGGCTTGTGTGGGAGTGTACAGGCTAATCTGAATTCCCCAGATAAACCTCCACAGCTCAAGTGGCAGAGCAGGGAATCAAACCCGGTTCCTCCAGATTAGATACATGAGCTCTTAACCTCCTATGCCACTGCTGCTCCTAATAGCATGAAAAATGGCTTTACTACAAGAGCAGAAGCAAGTGGTATCTGGGGGGTGGTCCCTAGGGAGGGCAGAGTTTGAGGAGGATGTGATATTCTAAGATTGATGTTCTAAGAATTCCACTTACTCTCTGTGATAAAGATGACAGAGTCTAGGGGAAATTCCTAGAGCAGCCCTGTGGAGGGCATTTCCCCACACTCCCCACTGGAGCAGGTGTTGCCCCAGGTGCCATTCCCCCCACCCCACACACACCTCTGTCCTTCTCCCACAGTCACTCTGCAGTTTTTCGTTTAAAGAGGAGAGAATGAGGTTTATATTACTGCACTACTTTTTTCATCATTCCTATTACCCATCTCCTCCCACTTATGACTGTATGACTATAGCCTGTGCTGGCATTTTATTTTACATTTTATTTTATTTTATTTTATGATTTTACATTTTATGTTTTCATTACTATTGATTGTTTCCTGATTGCTTACTAGACCTATATGACAATCATTAAGTGCTGTACCTTATGATTCTTGACAAATGTATTTTTCTTTTATGTACACTGAGAGCATATGCACCGGAGACAAATTCCTTGTGTGTCCAATCACACTTGGCCAATAAAGATTCTATTCTATTCTATTCTATTCTATTGTATACAAGATGAAGGGGAAAACAGCAGGAGCCATAGGCTTTGGGCCTGTATTGGTGTCAACATCATCTAGATGTTCCCCTTTATTACAGCGATGACAAACTACCCATGAGGAGAAAAAATTCCCATGTGGAATTCCAGTTTTGGAGGCTGGAACTATTTCAACCCAGGCACCCCATTCTATCCGCACCCACCAGAAACTGTTGCTAGAGTTGAGTCCAAAATAACTGTGACTGCTAACAGAAATGAAATTCTGCACGGGAAATTTTACATTTTTTGTCCTCTTAAGTTCTCGCTTCTTCCTCAGACAAAATCTGTTGGCTGATGCAGTAAAAAGTTGCACGTCTCAGATTTTCTCCTTCCTTCCTCAGCAGTATTGACTGGCTGAAACGTGCTTTATTCTGTCAAGATGGAGTCCCCGGGCCAAAAAGAAGCTACCACAGGGCCGTCCTGCCTGGCCTAGTGCCCACTCTAATCCTCAGAACAGGCTATCATCTTGCTTCTCAATCTCAGTTACCACTTTAAAAAAAACCATGCTTAGATACTCCAGACAGAATGAAAATGTTTTACATAATTTGACTTCGCTTGAGTGAAAACTATTATGTCACACAATCCCTTAAAGCACATTTTGCACCCCGATCCCTTTTGCATCCATTTCAGCTGGTGGATGGTTTCCCGAGCAGCGCCTTGGTCTGTCTGCTTCTCTGTCCTTGCATCTTGTTGGCAAGATTTTAAACGCTCTTTAAACTGCGGAGTCATCAGAGATTTGTTTCTAATATTGAAACAAATCAATTGAGTGCAGCTGCGTGTGCCTCTGCCCTTTTATGTCACGTCTCAGAGGTTAATGTTGTTACTTGCCTGGTCTGTTAACATTATTGTGCCTGGGTTTTTTGTGTGTGTGTATGTGTGTGTGGGTGTGTGTGTGTGGGTGTGTCTGCTGCTATTTTTGGACACTGGGCTCATAATACTAAAGATCTTACTCTGTTGTTGAATTACAGCATTAGAAGATGTCAGCTACCAATACGTGCCCGGCCGTGCAAGCTTGTGCTTGAAAAAAACCATAGCGCTAATAATGTCAGATACCCAAATAAAAGGACTGTAACATTTGGGGAGATATCTTACAGAGCAGCAGAGGGCTGTTCACCCTCCTACTGATACCACCCAGAGGCTCCTAATGATACCACCCAGATTTTGTGAAGTTTGGTCCAGGGGGTCCAAAGTTATGGACCCTCAAAGGTGTAGCCCCTATCTTCTATTAGCTCCCATTGGCAACAATGGGGGATGGGGGCACCCCCTTTGGAAGTCCATAACTTTGGACCCTCTGAACCAAACCTCACAAAACCTGGGCGGTATCATCAGGAGAGTCTTCTAAAGATACCCTGAAAGTTTAGTGCTGCTAGATTAACAATTGCACCCCTAACAACAGATACTCCCCTCCCCAAATTTCCCCAGATTCTCCTTTTAAATCCACCACTTTCGGCATGGATTTAAAGGGAGAATCTGAGGTCCACAATTTAAACATTGAAAGTGATGCTGTTTCAGGGTGGGGGATAATCCACTCCAAAACAGCATCACTTTCAATGTTGTTTTAACTGGGAACCCCAGATTCTCCCTTTAAGGTGGATTTAAAAGGAGAATCTGGGCTCCCTAGTTTAAACACCATTGAAAGTGATGCTGTTTGAGGGTGGATTCCAGCATAACAGCAGCTACTGTGATTTTGCACCGGGGGGCGGATGGGGCAGGGGAGTCTGCTGTCCCAGGCCTCGGAGAGCTGCTTTTATAAGCACTGAGGCCAGGGATGGGGCTTGGGGAGGCATGGCCACACCCCCAGGGGTGGGTGGGGGCACCCCTCGAACCCCCCCCCATAAAACATCTATACCTACATCACTGCGCCAATCCAAGTCCCCATACATTGGTACTCCTCAAGTGCTGCCAGGGTTGAAAGGAAGCTTGTAGTGCCAGGTACAGAGTGATCAAAGTGGTACCTCCCATGTTCTGTTTTAGTCCCGCCACCCAAGAGACAATACCAGTCCTGGATGATCTTAGGTTATAGTGGCCTCAGTTTGACTTCCTGCTATTTTTCTTCCCTGTCCATCCCTTCTGTTTTTTGTATTGTCGAAGGCTTTCACAGCTGAATTCAACTGGTTCTGGTGGGTTTTCCAGGCTGTGTGGCCGTGGTCTGGTGGATTTCGTTCCTAACATTTCGCCTGCATCTGTGGCTGGCATCTTTAGAGGTGCATCACAGAGAAAAGTCTGTTTCACACTGTGTCTAAGTGAGAAGGGAAAGTTTAGAGTGGTATATTGTCCCTGGGACATGGACACTTAGACACAGTGTGAAACAGACTTTTCTCTGTGATACTCCTCTGAAGATGCCAGCCACAGATGCAGGCGAAATGTTAGGAACAAAATCCACCAGACCACGGCCACACAGCCCGGAAAACCCACCAGAACCTTCTGTTTTTGTCCTCAAGTGTCCACATAGGCAAAGAGAATGTGGGCACTGGATGCAGATTTTTTTTTCAGCTACCTGGGAGGTCTGAGCATACCTGTGCAGTCTCCGATTTTGAAAATGCAGATGATGTATCTCAAGAGCTTTGAGAAGCTACAGTTGTGATAAGATCGTTAATATCCTTTCTGGGTAGATACGCTGGGTGAATGAATAGTAACTGTAGTGGTAGGTGGGCTCTGCATAACCTTGGGGAAAGGCGTAAAGTACCTGGAACCAACCTGTTTATATATTCAGCCTTCATGGCTGTACCTTGCCAGCCCAACCCCTGTCTTGCTGAGGGATCAGATATGCCTTTTTCCTGGGGATTATTGCTGCAATTCCTGAAACAACCTTCTTTTTTCCCGTGATCTGGCCAGGTTTGCAGATAGAGGCGTAGCCAATTCTTTTTATGTTGGCTGCAGAAGGTACATATATTTCTTGCATGTTTAAATGTTAATAAGGAGAGAAATTTGGAAGGCAACTTTTAGTGTAATAATGGGGGGAGGGGAATAGCCACATGGGGCTGGCCCGGGGCTGTTTCATCCACTTAACAGGGTGGGGCTATTTTCATACCATACTAGATACATCATTTGATAACAATAAAGAAAAAGACAGCAATCTGGATTTGAAAATAACATTATAACAACTCAGGGTTGCAAACCAGTCTCTCAAGTAACGTTACATTTATAGGGCCGAGAGTCATAGAATAACTCATTTTTTCTTTCTGCTGTCTTTGCATCCTCTCAGGGTTTGGATGAAGACCTCTAAACCACAGGTGTCAAACTTGTGGCCCTCCAGATGTTATGGACTACAGTTCCCATCATCCCCTGCCAGCATGCTGGCAGGGGGTGATGGGAACTGTAGTCCATAACATCTGGAGGGCCGCGAGTTTGACACCTATTCTCTAAACTGCTAACCAAAGAGTTGATCACCAAGATGCAAATACAATTTCAGCCTTTGTTCAGCTTTACAAATGTTCTTCTCCATCACTTTCTGGGGTTTTGTTTACTACTTTCCTCCAGCCCTTTTCCAATTGAACATAAAGCCACCACATTATTTCCTATTCCCCTTGTCCCCAAGTGGAAGGAAGTTCCAGGGGCAGCTCTTTACATAGTTCGTTTCCTTGCAGACACAGCGCTCTGGAGGGTTGTGGTAGCTTGTGTACTGAATAGCTATTTTTGTAGGTACAGGTGGAGCAGAGAGGAAGTAATGCAGGCGACACTAGTTCCTAAATAAACATCATTTGGTAAAAACAGTAGCAGGCCCAGTTTCTGGTGGTCAGCTCCAAAAACCCAGCTACATTTAAAACTGTGTAACTTTATCCCCAGTTCCCCCACTCAGTGAACTGTGGTTTGTCATGCATTCCAGTGGCTTTTGAGACTTCGCTAGACATAAAAGCCATTAAACAAACAACTCCTCTATGAAAGCTACAACTAAAATATCCCCAAACAGCTGAGATACACTTCTTTTCTGAGTTAACAATGGATGGTCCACTTCATTCTTGCATCATGCAGAGGAACAGTAGGCACCTTCCTCTGTAGGTGGGCCCTTGGAGCTCACAGAAACGTTTAATTACTTAATCTAGGAATTTCTCATTGCACATATTTCAGGAATTTCAGGCATATGTAGAAGGTTATTTCCCACATTATAAGACAAAGCATAACACAGTGTCTGTAACTGAAACTTTTCTTTCTCACACATGTTAGGATAATACGTCTTCCAGTGTTTTATTTGAAACTGTGGAATGCTACTCTGATGACAGTTTTATGCATCTTTATTCCTCCCATTCCTCCTGCCAATCATTTGGCCTTGTAACTGTCTGATGATCGCAAAACCTGGACCAGAAGTGAAAGGTTATGATCAGAATGCAGCTTTCCACACACATCCATTTCCAGGATCTTCATCTGTCTCAGTTAGAAGTCAACATAATTCCACACAGAGGTATCGCCTGTATACATTAGTACATGTGTGGGTTTTGATCCTCAGCTGGTATGAATGTTAAGTTAATCGGAGTCAAGACAGTTTACCTCATCCATGAAACTGACAGTGTCCTATAAAGCACACATGGACAAACCCATCATAAAATTTTATAGGCCAGCTAGCATTATGAGAGGATGAACTAAAACTAAACAATCCATGACTGATCCGGCCGTTAAAGAATATTCCACAGCTTCCTTCCAACATTAGAAGATAAATATAGTGACCAATTACAAACTGTCAACTTATAGTAAGAAGGGCACTATACAACCTTCATCTAATTGGCTGTAGTACTTGTTTGGTTATCTGTGGAGAAATCCCTTTAAGGGCGGTATATAAATTAAATATCGAATCGAATCGAAAAAAGGAACTCACATCCATTTTTATCTCTCTGAAGAAATATCCCTCCACACATTGCTCAGAGATAGGCCCTGCCTTGGTAGCAGAGCATCTGCTGTACACGCAGAAGGTACTAGAATCAGTCTCGAGTATATCCGGTTAAAATTATCAGGTGGTAGGTGATGGGCAAGACTTATTGCTGAGACCCTTCAAGAATTGCTGCTAGTAAAAGTAAACACTCTTGACTTTGATAGACCAATGGCGCCACTTAGTATAAAGTAGGGATTCCCAAAGTGGGCATTACTGCCCACCTGAGGGGGGTGGATGGAAACATCAAGGGGGGTTGGTGAGGAATTTGGGGGCAGTAGCTGGATGGCAGAGAATTTTGGGGTGGTAAGGGGCAGCACAGGGATTCCTGGGCCAGCTGACAGGAAAAAGGTCTTGTCCTTCCATCTTGGTGACTTGGTGAGTTTTAAAGGAGATGCAACAGCACTCTCCTCACTGGGTAGTCCAAAGTGGGGTCAGGGGGAACCAAGGCAAAGAGCCCATCGCTGCTGCTTTCCAAGGCAAGATTTGTGTAGCCCCAGGGAAGGAAGCCAAGGCAAAGAGCCCCATCTCTGCTGCCTTGCACATCAAGATTTTTTGCAACAGCACTAACCTCACTGTGTAGCCCTGAGAGGAGTGGAAGCCAAGTTGCTGCTCCTTTGCAAGTCAAGATTTTTTTAAAGGAAAAGCAGCCTGGGGTGGGGGGAGCTTGGGGGTGTGTAGCCTGGGGGTGGGGGAGCCAAGAGTCCGCAGAGCCCTGTCTCTGTTGCTTTGCAAGGCAAGATTTTTTTGCCACAGCGCTCTCCTTGTCGTGTAGCCTAGAACCCAAGGCAAAAAGCCCCATTGCTGATGCTTTGCAAGGCAAGATTTTTTTGCCACAGCACTCTCCTCATCATGTAGCCTAGAACCCAAGGCAAAAAGCCCCATTGCTGTTGCTTTGCAAGGCAAGATTTTTTGCCACAGCACTCTCCTCGTCGTGTAGCCTAGAACCCAAGTCAAAAAGCCCCATTGCTGCTGCTTTGCAAGGCAAGACTTTTTTAAAAGGAAAAGCAGCAGCATTCTCCTTGCTGTGTAGCTGGTGGGTGGGATGGGGCAAATGAAGGCAAAGAGTCCGCAAAGGCATTTTTATTAGTCATTTACATGGTTCTCTAAAAGACCTTTCTGACCACTACCCTGCACTGTGGAACAAAGTCAGAGGCTGATTATGCACGGATCTGCTGTGCGATGGGGGCAAATATCTTTTGCAGCAAGATTTCTTGTACGGACCTATTTCCTCAAGCCCCACTTTCACTTCCTATCCTTGCCATGGCAAGCGAGACCACTTCTAGCATGAATTTAATTTTGCCTTGCCACCAGAGCAGACAGATATGCCAGTGAGCACAGCCTTGCCCTAGTCCTCTTCCCTCTGCCCCACAGCCAGCCTACCTAGCTCCACCCTCCCCAGTCCCCCACACAGCTGTCCACACCTTCCCCCTCACCCCCATCCCATGTTGTCAGCTCCTTCCTGCTTCTCTAAGTGCTTATATCGAGATTTCAATATAAGCCAGTCTCTTTCTGGCTCCAACCCCACTCTATTCCCACCCTCCCCAATGATTGGGAGGGCTTTTTAAAACTTTATTTGAAACAAGTCTCTTTTAAAAAACAAGCCTCTCTCTCTACTGCAGCAGCAGCAGGAGAGAAAGAGTGTGTGTGTGTGTGTGGAGGGGAAGGGAAGGGAAGGGAAGGAAGGGGGACTGAATGGTCTAGAAAATTTCTCTGATTTCTGTGATATAAATCATAGAGGTATAGGGAAATTCCTTAAGCATCACCATGGATGCAATTTTCCAACTTTTCCCCCTCCTGTTCCTCAGTTTCTCAAAGATGGAGGATTGGGGTCATGGCAGGGGCAGGTAAATCAGAGAGTGTGAAAAAGCAGAACTGTAGGTTGTGGCAGCTGTATAAGCTCCAGGCCTTTGAAGGAAGTTTCTCCTGAGGCAATCTCTGCCACAATTCCAAGAAACTGTGTTTTAATGTTAGCCAGATGGACATAAGAGATTCTTGCCATATGTCCTCACCAAAGACTTGTGGACCTTTTAAGATACTCCTGCAGAGTTCCAAGGGTCAGACTCCAGTCTGATAACCACGGGCTTAGTGCAAATGTCCTCTTGATGTGCTAGTGACTAGATATAGGAAACTCTTTTCAGGATCCTGCTAAACTCCACCCTCCCTGGGCAGAGACACCCCCCCCCCTCCCCCAAATCTCCAGGCATTTGCCCAGGCGCTGCTGGCAAACCTAAATTTGTCCATTATTTAATTTTCTTATGTTTTAATGTGGGGATTTTGAAACATGAATTGGATTGTTATTGCATAAGCATTTATTGTCATTGCGCACGCACCACGAAATTTACAGCAGCATTCCTCGATGCACACAATTTCAGACTCATACCCCATCCTCACTTTCCCCTTCCTCCACCCATCCCTACACAGCCCCAAACACATCAACACGAAGCCGCGGAGTTTAGCATAGCCACAGCTTTAGAGTAGAAGCTGTCTCTAAGCCTCTTTGTCCTAGTTTTGATAGACCTGTATCGTCTGCTGGATGGTAACAGTTCAAAAAGAGAGTGTGCTGGATGAGATGGGTCTCTCAGAATATTTTGGGCTTTCTTTAGGCTTTGGGAATTATAGAGTTCTTCCAAGGAGGGGAGAGGACAGCCGATAATCCTCTGTGCAGTAGTGATCACCCTTTGGAGCGCCTTCCTATCTGTCACTGTGCAACTGGAGAACCATACACAGATGGTATGTTTCTGTCCTTGGAATCTGGTGTGGCATCTTTAGCCACCTAGAGTCTGAGGAGATGGGATATAATCCTTTCAAGAAGCATTATGGTGAAAAGAGCAATATTTCTCACTAAAATTACTCCAAAATATACAAATGTCGAATTGCACATAGCTTCTCCGCTCCCTTACAAAATAATGCAAAACAATAAAAATGTTAAACTTCAGTATTAAAATGGTCTGAAATAAATTTGCACCTGTAGTGATAACTCTCATTTTGTTGATCAGGTGCATCTAATAGAGCCACATTAGGAAAACAGAGAAATGTATAGTCGATAACAGATGCAAAATATGCAAAGGATTATATCCTATATTTTATAGCCTATATTTTTAAATAAATGCACAAATGTGGACAGCACTGGGCTACACAGATTGAAGCCTTTTTCCACATTGCCGCTATAGAAATGATGGTAAAGAATGGGGTCGCGTCTGCAAATTCTCTTCTTTGGCCATGCTAAAGGTGCTGTATCAATAGCTCAGGAAATATAAGCCTGCTGTTTATTCACAGCGGAGATGAAAGCAGACCGCAGAAGTCCTGCCAGCTTCCTTAACGCTCTCGTGACTTTCGGAGAAAGACTTCCTTAACGGGGAGAGAAGGAATTCCAATCTAGAGTAACTCATGGGTCAGTGACCTTCCTCCTAAAGTTGCACAGAAGAGGAGCCAACGACCCACGGTCCAAATTGCTCTGCCATTGTCGGCCAGCAAACGTGTTTGGGACGGACATCAAGGATAAGGAAAGTTAGACATCCTATTTCATATGCATTGTTATGTACAGACATGTCCTTAGTGCAGACGGCTGTTTGCAGGTCCTCAGTGAGGTGGAAGGGAATGAACTGTCAGTCCATGCTACTGACAGCCCTCAAAACCAGTCCCAACCAATCAAGGGACTTGTGGTTTGGGCTAAAGTCTGGTGTCATGTCCAACACCATAGTGACATCTGGTGGTGAAAGTGCAGACCGCATCCTAGTTGATTTTTGAAAGAGGAGGGGGAGGAATCTACTGTAAAGCCACTTCTGAAAAGAAAAAAAAAGGAGCCATGGCAATTTTGCCTCAATATTGATCCGTAGGATGCAGCTGGAAATGTCATGGGCAGGAGTCAAATCATAAAAGCTAAGCCTGCAAATTTAAAGAATTGGTTAACGCCTGTTCTGCTCACGCTGGTGGTGGCTACTGAGGTGTGTTCCAGGAACTGGCAGAGACAAAGGATCCCTTTGCTTAGTTCAAGAAGCATCATGGTGAAAAGAGCAATGTTCCCACTAAAATTACACCAAAATATGCAAAGGAATATATCCCATACAGCAGTGCTGAGGGGGGTACCCTGTCAATCCCTAGGGTCTTGAAAACTATAAAGTGGCAGGCAGTGGAGTACTGCCCACGGGGACAGGTGCGGTGAAGTGACCCCGAGCGCAACGGCAGGGGGGTGCAAAATAGCCCGCTCTCCCCTGCGCCAACCCAGCTTGGAGGAGAGGCGCTTAAAGACAGAGCCAGCCTGCTTCCAGGAACCAGCCTGCTGCTGCGGCGCCCATCTGAACTGCCTTCTTCCCTCCCCAGGCCCTTGGGGGCAGGGCTCTGGGGTGCTGCGATGCCCATCCGAGCCATCCCAAGCCCTGCCCCACGTTTTTGGCTACAGTTCACCACCACCACCCTTCCCAGTTCCTTCACTAAGTACTGCTGCAACTCGTTCGGCAGGTGGAAGTATTCAAACTTCAGTCAGTATTCAAACTTCTTGAAAATACTAAGAGCCCAGTGATCAGGGACTGACCTCTGATCTAATATCTATAGAAGTCATCAGAACTGGGTAAAAGAAGCAGGTGCATTTTTCCTCCCTCTTTCCAGACAAGTTGTACCTGCCAAAAACGCCCTCCACATCGACTCCATTTGCACAGGCTAGGCTTCTCGATATCACTCTTCTATATCCCTGTGTCTAATTTTTGTGATTTTATATTTACACACTCTTATATATGTCTACCAATATATGATACCCTTCTTTCATCTAACGAAGGGGGGGGGTCTACTTCACCAAAACTTCATGTTGCAATAAATCTTTAGTAAGTAAATCAGTAAGAATTCTATTTCAGCTGACCCTTGTAACTTTACCTAGCGCAAGAGCAGGGACAAATTGGATTATGTAGTGGAGCTGGATGCAAACTTCTGAGACCACTGGGATTGCTGTTGCTCACATTAAAAAGATTGTTGTTTGTCATCTAGCAGAGCAATCTTTACAAATCACTATTATATCTCCCACCAATACAACAATAATGATAATAATCTAGTGCCTGAACTAACAGTTCTAACTTCTGTTCCATACGTAAAAACATAAGAAAAGTCATGCTCTATCAGACCAAGGTCCAGCAGTCTGTTCACACAGTGGCAAACCAGGTGTAATTACCAGGAGTAATTGATAAAGGGTGGAGGAGAAGAAACATCCTTGTACTTCTTTATTAAATCATTCAGAAATATCAATTCTCCCCCTCTGTTCATAATATTAACAAACGGCTGCTACTATATTAAGTACTTTCTAAGTGACTCCATGGCAAAGAGGGGTAAACTGCCGTCAAAAGCTCTGCTCACAACCTGAGTTCAATTCCGACAGAAGTTGGTTTCAGGTAGCCACCTCAAGATTGACTGAACCTTCCATCCTTCCAAGGTTGATAAAATGAGTACACAGCTTGCAGGGAGTAAAGTGTAGATGTGGAGAATGCAATGGCAGATGACTCTATAAACAAATCTGGCTAGTAAAAATGAGAAAAGTGTGGAAAATAGGGAGAGAAAGTTAGAAGAAGAGAGGGGAGTGTTTTATCTTGCTGCAACACATTAACTACAGCTTTGAAAGATCTGTCTGGCAAACTCGTGGAGCTGCTGGATGCAAGGAAATGAAGAGGGAAAGGATAGACTGATGGAGACAACTTCCTTGTTCGAAGGCTGGCAATTACTGTAGCAGCCATCGACCATGCTGGCTTTTCTTGCCTTGCTCCAATGCCGGTTGGTTGATGGGCTTAGCAGAAGGATATAAGCAAGTTTGCATTCGTATCGCAGAAAAGCGGACCTAGACAATAGTCAGAGTGCCTTTTACTGTGCTCCGACCGTCCTCCCCTGTGCCTTTGGTGGGTGCAACCAGAACTGCTTTAAGAGTAAAATAAAGAGAAAGATGAAGGAGGAGGAGTTTG
The DNA here is from genome assembly GCF_021028975.2 of Sphaerodactylus townsendi. Classification (NCBI taxonomy): domain Eukaryota; kingdom Metazoa; phylum Chordata; class Lepidosauria; order Squamata; family Sphaerodactylidae; genus Sphaerodactylus; species Sphaerodactylus townsendi. The sequence goes on along the minus strand of NC_059431.1, from coordinate 104,961,074 downwards.
GATTTATACCCCACCTTTCTCTCCTATAAGGCAGTGATGGCGAACCTACGGCACAGGTGCCAGAGGTGGCACTCGGAGCCCTCTCTGTGGGCACGTGCACACAGAGTTCGCCACACACACACACACACATCTAGGCTGGCCTGGGTCACTGAGCACGGGCCTGGTGCCTGTGCTCCAGGTGGCTGCTGCCCGAGGGGGGGCGCGGAGAGTAGGCAGAGATGCTAGAGAGGCACAGAGCAGTGCGTGCGGGACTTGCAGGAGGCTAGAGCAGGCTGGCCCCTGCTCGATCAGGTGTGGTGGAGGAAGAGGGAGCCAACCGGTTTTTTCTAAACTAAAACCTCAGCATTGCCAGGTTGGCACTTTGCGATAAATAAGTGGAGTTTGGGTTGCTATAAGGAAACTCAAGGTGGCTAAGGCTTACAAGCTCCTTTCCCTTCCTCTCCCCACAACAGACACCTTGTGAGGTAGGTGGGGCTGAGAGAGTTCCAAAGAACTGTGACTAGCCCAAAGTCACTCAGCAGGAATGTAGGAATGAGGAAGCACATCTGGTTCACCAGATAAGCCTCCGCTACTCAGGTGGAGGAGTGAGGAATCAAACCTGGTTCTCCAGATTAGAATCCACTTGCTCTTAACCACTACACCACGCTGGATGTAGAATGACACTGGCTACCAGGGCCTGCCAGCTGACATGGGCCCCAGGAATTTTGTCCCCCCAGCACCCACATCGGCAGTGCAGCTCAGCTGTTCCGTCTTCATAATTTCCTCGGTGTTTTTTCTCTCTTGCATGGGGCCAATCCACAAGTACAAAAGCAATTAAGTAGCAGAGAAATCTTTTTTCTCCTCATAGTGGTAGGGTTGCCAAGTTTTACATTTCTATTTATGACTTCACCAAGTCTTTGTGCAGCAGCACCCTCTGTCAGGTTCTTCCATAGCGCCACCCACTGCATCCCCCACCCCAGCTCAATTGATTCGCATCCCCACCTCCTCTCCAAATTCTACCTACCCAATCCCCTTTGTGATGCTTGCCTCAGCAACCCCTTAATAGACGATGTTCATTCCAGTGGACCCCCCTCAACAGAAGTGATTAAATTGCAACAACATCTGCCTGAGTCCAAACTCGTCCTGGTTTGGGAACAGCAAGTTCTTGGCTGTTCTTGCAAAGCCCCAACATTTGGGATCAGTTGCTTCAGAAGCAAACAAAGGGGCAGGATCCCACCGATGAAAAGAAGGAAGGAAGAAGACACAATTGCAGTTAAATATTTATTCTGGGACTCTGTGTTTTGAGCAATTGCTCCTCCTCAGAAGCATAGTACTCAGAATACACATTTAACAATACCAGTAGACTCTTTCTTTCTTTGTTGAGGAATCGAGCTAATTTGTTCAGTTTCTCCTTACCTTCTTTTTCAGACATGAACAAATATTTCCGGGAGTAAAAAAATCTTTCTCTTTCATGTGTCTGTGGATATTTTTAATAGGATCATGTATTCATGTCAGTGTGAGACAAAGTTTCTGGGACGCTGCCCCACAGACCACTGCAAAATTAGAAAACTTTCTCTGGGCCCCTTGAAGAAGGGTAGGGTACAGACGGACGGACGGACGGACGGACGGACGGACGGACGGACGGACGGACGGACGGAGAGAGAGAGAGAGAGAGAGAGAGATGGATAGATAGATGGATAGATAGATAGATAGATAGATGGATAGATAGACGGATAGATAGGCGGATAGATAGACGGATAGATAGATAGACGGATGATAGATAGATAGACGGACGGGCGGGCGGGCGGGCGGGCGGGCGGGCGGGCGGGCGGGCAGGCAGACGGACGGACGGATGGACGGATGGATATCGACGGACTAATTTGACCATTTGACAGACAGACAGACGAACGGACTAGACAAGACATTGACAGATAGATAGATAGATAGATAGATAGATAGATAGATAGATAGATAGATAGATAGATGGATAATTCCTACACAAAAGAAGTGCTTCCTTCTGTGTGCTCGATGGGTAACAATCATCAAAGAATAATTAAAAAGCTAACTACAGTGATTAAACCACTTCAGTCTCTTCCTGCCGTTGGCTACCTAAAGCCCACTTGAATGAAAGCATATTAGGACTTTTTGGAAGGAGGCCAGATTTGAAGCTCTCTCTGTGTGTGTATGTACAGTGCTGTCAAGTTCCCTTCAACTTAGGCAGCCCCATAGGCTTTCAAGAGACATTCAGAAGTGGTTTGCCATTGCCTGCCTCTGCATTGCAGCTTTGGTATTCATGGGTAGTCTCCCACCCAAATACAGGCTAGGGCTGACCCTGCTTCGCTTCTAAGATCTGACAAGATTGGACTTAGCCTGGGCCATCCGGGTCAGGAGCTCTTGTGAATTTCAAAGAGTTTTAAGACTCACAACAAAGGGACTTCTGTGGTTCCTTATAGGTTTCACTGACGTGTCTTAGCGTTGCATGACGAACTTGAAAGGCAATTTGCCCACCATTATTAATGAAATACATGCAAATTCATCTTTCCTGTACGGAACTACAGGGACTGGAGAGCAACTATAATCCCTCCCCCCCAAGAACTGAAGAGAAAGGAGGGGAGGTTATCTGGAATGATTCCATTTTTCACTTTGTGAAATCAGTCTGAAAATCCCCACAAACTTTTTTAAAAACACCTTTTTGACTAAAAGCAACAGTAGGTCCCCCCTCCCCCCTCGTGAATACATCCTAGGAAGAAAAACCACTTTGGGTACTTTTAAAGCTATTGTCTTGTGTCCATCAGAGCTGAATCAAGTGGATGATGTAACTGAACACCTCCAGTGCAAAATAAGATATTTTATTCCTATATTATCATGTATTATTCCTACATTATCATTCCTACATTATCATGGAGCAGCAGTGGCGCAGGAGGTTAAGAGCTCATGTATCTAATTTGGAGGAACCAGGTTTGATTCCCAGCTCTGCCGCTTGAGCTGTGGAGGCTTATCTGGGGAACTAGATTAGCCTGAGCACTCCCACACACGCCAGCTGGGTGACCTTGGGCTAGTCACAGCTCCTTGGAGCTCTGTCAGCCCCACCTACCTCACAGGGTGTTTGTTGTGAGGGGGGAAGGGCAAGGAGATTGTAAGCCCCTTTGAATCTCCAGCAGGAGAGAAAGGGGGGATATAAATCCAAACTCTTCTTCTTCTCTTCTATTTGCCTTCCCCCCCCCCTTTTTTTTTTAAGCCTACACAATTTTGTAGATTGTTCTGCCCCTTGCTGGCTGTTGTACTAATGTATATGGAACTGTGTGAGTTAGGAAAGTTGGCAGGGCTGATAACTGGTCAAGCGTCTGTTCATGTCCTTCTTTCTTCTCGGACTTCTTTCTTCTATTTCCCAGCCCATCCCTGCGGTTTCAACCATGTAACATCAGCTTTCCAAATTGTAAATATGTCACAAAATCTCCCCTTCCAGAGAATTCAATTTTTCATGGGCCATGAATTATTAATGCCCTAAAGTGTTCTCCTAGCGGCTGCGTGCGTTTTCGGTTCTTTGCTCTTTCCTCTTCCCCCTCCCCCAAACACAATCCGCCGTTGCAGTTTTGACTGCGCCAGCAAAAGGCCTCGCTTCTTGCGTCTTGAAGTGCCCGTCCAAGTTTACCACAAGGGTAGTGTTGCAACAAGGCCCTTTACACAAGCTCTTTTGCTGCCAGGAGACAGATCAATACTGCTTAAGATGTCTTTCAATAAAGATCTCGTTTTGCTTTGCTATTTACAAATGACGCAGAGGCACAACAGAGTAAAAATCAAGATTATCTCATACAGATCCATTTGACTGAGGTTCAGAAGTACTCACACAACTCAGCCTCATGTGCATGTCTTTGCCTACAAATGAAATTCTAAACGCTCTTTTGGAATCCTAAGAATGCAAGATTTGTCTCGCTGGTCCAGGGCAAAGATCCACCCATTCTAGCATTTCGGTTCCAGGAACCCCAGAGCTGAACCAACCCACAAAAAAAAAGAGAACGAACAAGGAGGCCAGGTGTGCCAAACAGCCTAGAGGGTCAGGCGTTCCAAACAACCCAGCTGCCCCCCATGCCCACCCTCGGGGGGGTGCCCCTGACCCCCATGGACAGCTGACATGCAGGACTCAGTCTCCCCTTCTACTGGCAGGAGACAGGGCAAAGTAGGCCCTGTTTGTACCACTAGGCATGAAATCGACATGCATTGATCATCATAAGAGAGTAGGACAGGTAAGAACATAAGAACAAAAGAACTAGCCTGCTGGATCAGACCAGAGTCCATCTAGTCCAGCACTCTGCTACTCGCAGTGGCCCACCAGGTGCCTTTGGGAGCTCACGTGCAGGATGTGAAAGCAATGGCCTTCTGCTGCTGCTGCTCCTGAGCACCTGGTCTGCGAAGGCATTTGCAATCTGAGATCAAGGAGGATCAAGATTGGTAGCCATAGATCGACTTCTCCTCCATAAATCTGTCCAAGCCCCTTTTAAAGTTATCCAGGTTAGTGGCCATCACCACCTCCTGTGGCAGCATATTCCAAACACCAATCACACGTTGCGTGAAGAAGTGTTTCCTTTTATTAGTCCTAATTCTCCCCCACCCACCCCCCAGCATTTTCAATGATATATTTCACTCTCCTGCCTCTCCAAGGTGTATTGAGGGTGTGTGTGTGTGTGTGAGATGAAGATGGCTTCTAGTGTGCTCTGATGCCTGGCCTAGCCCTGTTCCAGGGGGGTGAGGAGAATGGGCAGCATCTTCCTGCCTCCCCCCCCCCCCTTTTTTTCGCCTCCCTGTGATGTGGGGTGCGAGGGACACTGCTTGTCTGCCTTCCCCTGAGGGCAGCGTGCCTTGAACGCCAAAAGCACCCTTGCCCAGTTCTCCCCAAACCTTGGGCTGTCTCTGTAAAACTGATATCCGCAAGCATTTCCAAAGATGACTTTTATCGATTTTGAACATTGCTCTATATAGTTTGGATTTACTGATCTTTTGTTTTTCTGGCAAGACGACATGCCGTCCAGAGATTTACGTGAGGCGTCCTCCATAGGCTGATGACACCCAATTCTGTTTCGCTGTTTCCAGTGGAACCAGCTGATGCCTGTTTTCTGGCACCTGCCAGACCCGTTTTTAATATTTTGCTCTGCTGATATTTCAGCGATGTTGTTTGTTTTTGAGGGTTTTAAAATGATCATGGGTCTTCTTCTGATAATGAAAGGGCATGGTGGAGGACCATCCCTCTTTCCCTCTACAGGATGTATAATTGTATCCCCTGCTGATCCTGATCACTCCAGCCACGCGTGGTTCTCAAAGTCTAAAGTCACTGAAGAACACTTTCTGTCTTTATGATCTAGGGTACCAACAGAAACCCTGTTGTGACAACCTACGCAAGACCCCTTTGGAATCCATTTATGTCAGGGGTCTGCAACCCGTGGCTCTTGAGCCACATGCGGCTCTTTCAGCCTTATACTGCGGCTCCGCATGGCCTGGAGGTCGGAGGGTAGCGTGGGCATGTCCCTCCAGCCCTCCAGAGCAGCACTGGAAGGAAAGGTGAGGGAAGGGGCCGAAACAGAGGCAGCTCCGTGCGTGCAGGCGCCACTTTTCGCATCCCCTCCATTCACCTCTCCTTCCAGCGCTGCTCTGGAGGGTTGGAGGGACATGCCAATGCTGCCCTTCAACCCCTGGAGGTTGGAGGGTAGTGTAGGGATGTCCCTCCAGAGCAGCTGCCATCCCCCCTCTGCCCCATGGAGCACGCAGCTGCCTGCTCAGTTGGGCAGAGGGGTTTCCCTGTCCGTCGCCTACGCCTCTGCCTCTCAGCGCTGGAAGGAAAGGTGAGTGGAGGGGCCGAACCAGAAATGGCTCCATGCGGAGCCATTTCTCCAGCTCAGTAGTTCTTTGGGGTCATGGAAAACGGGTCCAAATGGCTCTTTGGGTGGTAAAGGTTGCCGACCCCTGATTTATGTGAACTGAGGGCTTGCAAACCTCAATGTTAAGTAGCCAAACCTATAATCCTCTGTCTAGTTACTCCCGGTTAGACCCATTAAAAAAAATCAAGGAGATAACTTCGGGAGACACCGTTGCAGGGGTTGAGGGTTTCCCTCAAACAAATATTCAGGCCTCTCCGAATCTTAAATTGGGTCCGTCTCTTTTCCAATGTTCTCCCCTAATCAGTAGCCATTACTAGGCACAAGTTGGTCAGAGGTGTGGTGAGGAAGAGTTCTACCCACGCTCTGTTTCTACTGGGGAAGGGGGTTAATGGGCCACTTCTTGGGTCTCTGCATGAGTAAGCAGGTGGGTGTTGTTGGCCTCTCAGCCTTTGAGTACTTGGCCATTAAAAATAATTTGCTGACTAAAATTATAAGGGGAAAAGCTAGAGGGTGGGTGGGGAGAAGTCTGCTTTCTCCAGCTGCAGCTCAAGTCAGAAGGTGTCCCACCCCCCGCTCCCCACCCCCCACATTCCACCACCACCACCCCTCACAAAATGGAGAAGTGAATCAGATTAAGGCAGGAAAATGAAATGAAAGGAGACTGCTAGAGTTACGAGACTTGGCTAAAGTGTGTGGCTTAGGCTATAAAAGGACAGGGGAAAAGAGCCAGAAGGGAGAAGAGCTTGGGAGACATGCCAAGGAGCATTAGCGGGAAATATTTAGCTGCTGCGGACAACTTGGAGGCTGGGTTGACAAAGATGCTTCGTCAGGAGGAAGGAAGAGGGCAGAGTAGAAATGTTGTAAAGTCTTCTCTGCTGTTGGAGAGGCAGAAAACTGATCAGTGGGCAATGAGGGCAAAATAAAAAGCACAGGTCAGTGAGGCAGAAAAATGAAGAATACAGGTCAGTGAGGGCAAAAAAAAGGAACATTGGGCAGTGAGGACAGAGAAAGGAGCACTGGGCTATCAGTGAGTGTTTTCTTCCTCCGTAAGCGCAAGAAACCAGCCTTCACCATTGTCAGGAATTTAAATTATCTGCTCTAGAAGAATAAGAACTTGTAGTTTTGTTGAGATGGCAAAAAGGCAGGTGCATGGACTGTCATGCTTTTGTGGCATTGCTGCTGTTTTAGTGAAGTCCCTCGATAAATAATGTTAAAGCTCAAACTCACATGAATATGCATTGCAAAATCAGGGAAATCTGAAATGCTCTTGTTAACTGAACTTAACAAGGCAGCAGGGCAGTGTCAGACTTGGAGCTGAGACCCCGGTACAAATGGCCACTTTGCCACGGAAGCTTGCTGAATGACATTGAGCCCTCTCAGTCTAACCTACCACACAGGGCTGTTGTGAATATTAAAGCGTGGAGGATATTGTCAGTAGCTTTGTATGTGCATTGGGGACAAAATTAAGGTACAAATGTTTAAATAAGACATTCCTGCATGTCCACAAATGATTCAGAAGCCCCGATACAATTGCATTTAAGCTGACTTTAGTCTTTTCTAATGTGCATAGTATCAGTGGGAGAAGGGATTACATGCCTTTGAAATAGCATGTGTGAATTTTCCAACTGTGAAAAATCCAGAAGGGATGTGTGAGCCTAACATGTACTAAGACTGCTACTGGGACCTTCTAGATATATAAATTGCTAAATATCTTCCAGCAATCATAAATTTCACAGTCCCACGCCACATTTAAAGGTTTATTACAAGACCAAGAAGACCGTTTCTTCTCCAAAGCATTCCAGACTACTCAAAAGATGCAGCTTTCACTGTGATTGAATTGCTAAGCATTACCTTCGCCAGCCTGAGTTTCAAAGCAATGTCAAAGATTAAATAGTAAGAGAACCTCAGCTACCCCCAGAAGAGGGCAGTACTTTTCCTTTTCTTCTTTTGTGCACACAAGTTGAAGCTATGAAGAATCGTTGTAAGAAAAAAGGAATGTTTTTCGTTACATAGCAGTGCATTACTGTGGAAGATGGACTCGACTGACACTTTTAATCGGAGCTTCAAATATTCAAGGAAATAAATGGCTGCAATACTCCAGCACCAAGGGACCAACGTGTCTGCATTTGCGACTCCCCAATTTTGGAGGACTTAACCGTAACACAGTATTTTGTCCATACTGGTCCTTGAGCTAAGTTTTGACAGGAATATGATCCAGCATAAATTTCTACTTGGATGCTGAGAAAATCATATTTCTACTGTCTGGAGTCTGGTGCATGTGTATCAGGAGTTCCCGTTTGGATTGTAGCAAGGAAAATAAGGTTTAATGTGGCACTGAAGGGATCAGCTATTTAGTTTTGATACAGTTTAACTTGTTCTATTTAATTTTAATATTCTCCTTTTCAACGTATACCATATGCTTTTGCATTGTCTAAGCATTTGTGTCATTAGATATCTGTTTTATCAAATTTGTAATGGCCAATGGCTACACACAATAAACTTTTACTTACTTGCTTACAGCAGCTGCAATCCATCAAAGCTCTTGTGCTTCTACGTGTACCTAATCTGCCTGTGTTTTCTTGTGATGTGCCAGTTGGTCCCGCCCAATTCTGAGAGTAACTTTTGGCTATAAGAGTGTAAGGGGTTTATCCCAGGCAATGTTACAGAGAACCTAGAGACGGGAAAGATACGCATGAAAACGCTACTTCGGGGTTCCTCAGAATGGTACCTATAGTCACCAAGGCACCCAATGACACCTTTCTTCCTGCCTGCCAAATTTTTGGGAGAAGTGGGAGGGGCCCAAAGATATTTTTTGCCCCACAAGGCTTCCAGTTTTCCATTTCAGATTTAATTTGCTGTGCAGATTTTAAAAAACATTGCCTCAGCAGCAGCAGCTATCACAACACAAAGATTGTCACTTGTGTGACTGAAGGTAAGCTGTGGGGGCCATTGTGTCAGAATTCTAAAAGTGCCCACAAGTTGAAAAAGGTTGGGGACCCCTCCACTATTTCAATGCTTCTTTGTCAGTAACCTCCATTCTGTTTCTTCACAGATCTGTAGGAGCTACTCATCACTTTGACAGCAGAAAGGCTGTGAGTACATTTTATAAACAAACTATCAACTCTCAATTCCTTTTCCAAATCTTTATTATGTTTTAAAGTTTGCTTGTTTAGATGTTTCCGATCAACAGAACATCCAATAACACTGAAAAGCTCCCCCAACATTGTTTCTAACATAATGCAAACTGTTAGTGGTTTGTGAATACCCCTCCCTCATGATATCATGGAGGCGGAAAGGTTAGTGCAATCCCAAGAACTAGCACTAGTAATCAGAGCAACCAAGATTAAGGTAGCAAGGTACAGTTTATGGTGACGATGAATCTTCAAAGGTCAAAGTGTTTAGGCTGCAACCAAGAAATCGCTAAATAGTGATGCCAAGTTGTAAGCATCCTGGTTTCAAGTGAGATCTTGTGCAACATCAGATGGTCATCGATTTCAGTGGGTTTAGGTGCACTTGAGTCTGCAATTGATTGAGAACTTATGGGCTGGCATGCAAGAGTAACCCTCTACATGAACCAAACCCCTCAACACAAAAGTTACACAACGCTATTTCCATCTGGGTTGCCTGGCCATCGCCCATAACTGCTACATCCTTGATTAGCGTGGAGGCCTCCCCATTACAGGCTTAAAAAGAACTGGGCCTTCAACCTCTTCAATTTGGTTTTCATTTGTATGGCACCCCTGGGACCTTCCATGTTCCACACAGATGCAGCCCCTTCTCCTGCCATGTTCCCTCTCGCTCATATTAATGCAGAGCTGCAGAACTCGTGAATCAACAAGATAAATACATCAGCCAAGCACTGTGGACTGTTGGGTGCTGTTCTGGGAGATTTCCAAAGGCCTTCAGCCACCATACAAAACAAATGGGGTTGTGTCTTAACTACCCAGGTCACAAGTTACATGAGCTTGTATTAATGGGAGAAAACAGTGCAGAATCCTAGGAGATTCTATCAGTGGCGTAGCAAGGGGGGGACACAGGGGAGCTGGCCCTGCTCCCAAGCTCCACGTTCATGTGGAGTTCGGCAGGCATGGGAGGGGGGAGCGATGACACCCAGGGTTAGTCCCATGCGCCATTTTATAAAGCAACACCCCTGGACTCCATTCTGTTCAGAGAGAGGGCCCCCAAGGATTTCACCATTCCTTTTTAAAACTGTTGAGAGAAGGTGAATCTTAACCATTTTTTTTACTTTAAATCAGTCTCTGGGCTTCAGCATATGCATGCCAAGTGCTAATGCATTTTATATTTCGTGCTCAGCATTGGGAAACCTGAGCCTGCCAAGTTCCAACTAAAACTGCTGATGCCAAGGGGATTGCCAGTATGCAAACATGCTGAGCAACAGAAGCACTCACATCTATTCATCTGGTTTTCTTTGGGGGGGGGGTGTTTTGGCATAGAAGTCAGACCTGCTGTAATCACAGTCAGTGCAAGGGTGATCACCTTGCCACAGACCATGCAGGCTTCAGAGCAACCAGATGTTTAAACACTCCCTTACTTCTGTCTTTTATATTAAGACACACACACCTCCCATCTTGAAGCTCTAAAAACAATAGTTTGCATGTGGTCTCCATTCATACACAGAAATGAGACCTTATCTTACCAAGTGTCTAATTATAAGGGAATATGTATTGTCGAAGGCTTTCACGGCCGGAATTACTAGGGTGTTGTGGGTTTTCCAGGTTGTATGGCTGTGTTCCAGTAGAATTTTCCCCTGACGTTTCGCCTGCATCTGTGGCTGGCATCTTCAGAGGATCCTCTTCAGATCCTCTGGAGATGCCAGCCACAGATGCAGGTGAAACATCAGGAGAAAATGCTATTGGAACACGGCCATGCAACCTGGGAAACCCACAACACCCTATAAGGGAATAGGTGGTAGCTTATTTTCTTATACTTTTAAAGGTCATTCAGAAATCCAACAGGTAGAGTGCGCTCTCTCTCTGTGCAATCTGCATGCTGCTTACATTCTGGTCCTCACATACTGTGTGCAGAAAATACACAGGCTGTATTTTTTTCTTGCCATACAAGCTCCATTAAGCTGCTTTCTGTGTTTTCTAACCCAGACTCTCTGAAAGGTGGTAGTTGGTGATTCTGCTGCAGTTTGGGTGTATGAATATGAGATTTCTGCTCTGTGGGCCAAAAAGTGAACAGGACTCCTAGGCCATGCCAATCCAGAAGCCTTGTACAGCCAGCCAATCAAAGTGGACTATATTCCTTTCTGCATCCCAAACAGGGCTCTGTAGTTTAAGCACACCCAGTCCTGTGTATTTCCTGAAATTTCCAGTTCAACTCCCAGACACTGTGCATTTTGATCGCATGCTTCCACCAGGGGTGGCATACATTTTCCCTTCTATCCACACAATGACATCCCTGTGAGGTTGGGTTAGGGCCGGCTGACAGAAGAGACTGGCTCATGAGCAGTCAATGAACATGGTAGCCAAGTAGGGATTTGAACCCAGGTGTCCCCGTTCCTAATCCAAGACCCCGATGACTACATGACCCTGGGTTATATCTGGCACCCTGCATCCATAAATGACATTAGGTGCTCCGAAAAGAGGGAAATTGGCATTCCTATTTAAATGTACCTTTGCAAAGTGAGACCTTATTCCTCTGAGGTCAAATTCATGAATTATCAGAACTTAGTCCTAAACTGCTCAGATAAAGCAGTGAGCTAGGACAAAGATGTAGCACTTTCTCTCAGCGGCTGGCCTCTACCCGGGCCAGGGCCTTTGCAGCCCTGGCCCCTGCCTGGTGGAACACTCTCCTACCAGCTGTTCGGGACCTGCGGAACCTTGGTGAGTTCCGCAGGGCCAGTAAAACTGAGTTGTTCCACCAAGCCTTTGGAGAGGCTGGCCGCGGATTGGCTGCCCCCTTGTGAGGCCCCTGCCATATTTCGCCATCCTCGGCAATGCCATTTTCACCTTTGGGCGCTGCCGCCCCCTCTCGGTCTTAGGAACGGGTGCCACCAAAATGGGATTTTTAAGCTGTCTCTGTTTAGAGATTGGTACGCTGCTTATTGAATTTTAAGGGTTTTTAATTGTTGTTTTAATTATTGATTATGGATGTTGTTGTTGTAAACCGCCTAGAGCCCTTCGGGAATGAGGCGGTCTATGAAATCCAAATAAGTAATAATAACAGTGGTCTACCCCAGATCAGCAATGCTTTCAAAAAGGATATCGAAGAGATAGAAAAAGGGCAGAGAAGGGCAACGAGGATGATTGAAGGATTGGAGCACCTTCCTTATGAGGAGAGGCTGCAGCGTTTGGGACTCTTTAGTTTGGAGAGGAGACGTCTGAGGGGGGATATGATTGAAGTCTATAAAATTATGCATGGGGTAGAAAATGTTGACAGAGAGAAATTTTTCTCTCTTTCTCACAATACTAGAACCAGGGGGCATACATTGAAAATGCTGGGGGGAAGAATTAGGACTAATAAAAGGAAACACTTCTTCACGCAACGTGTGATTGGTGTTTGGAATATGCTGCCACAAGAGGTGGTGATGGCCACTAACCTGGATAGCTTTAAAAGGGGCTTGGACAGATTTATGGAGGAGAAGTCGATCTATGGCTACCAATCTTGATCCTCCTTGATCTCAGATTGCAAATGCCTTCGCAGACCAGGTGCTCAGGAGCAGCAGCAGCAGAAGGCCATTGCTTTCACATCCTGCCTGTGAGCTCCCAAAGGCACCTGGTGGGTCACTGCGAGTAGCAGAATGCTGGACTAGATGGACTCTGGTCTGATCCAGCAGGCTAGTTCTTATGTTCTTATGGTATGGAAAGGAACCACATCCAAACTGTGGTTCTACTTTACGCAGATGTGACCAGCAGTTAAATCCTGTTAATCAGCCCTTGAATGCTGATCACATCAAATGCCTCAGAGGATGCATTTTCCCCACACCATATATCTTTCCCAAAGGGGTTGAAGCAGCCCTTTGCCAGACCGGGCCAGACTCCTGCTCACTGCAGTTTGGTTTTCAGCATATTTGTGCTGCTTGTTCATATGGGTAGTCCAGAACTTGGATGGTTCATAAACACACCATCTGGCTGAACCATGTGGGCAGATGTCTTTATATTGGGAGTAACTTCGAAGGGAGTAACTTGGGAGTAACTTAGAAGGGAAGAACATTCCCTGGCAAAACCCCAAGACAGAAGCGATCACACAGACAAAATGTAGACTTCACTTAATCAAGGCATTTGTGCTCCAGGGTTAAATAGGCTCATAATTTATACTAAGTATTAGTATAAAAAAACGCATCCGACAGTGACTCAATTGGGTCATTCGGATTTTTGGATTAGTATTCACTGAATACCACGTTTTCCTCTAGTACATTCTGTTGCTAAAACCACATTAAGACCACCTATAGACCACGGCTTACCCTACAAGCTCTTTTTGCAGTTTGTTTTCCCCTTCCCTAGCTGAAGTCAAAGGGCCTTCAAGTAACCCTGAACACCAGAGTCCAAAATTCCTGGGCTGTGAAATTTCGGTTCCTTTCGACCAGCTGCCTCAGGGCCTTCGCTTCTCTCTTGGATTGCTCAAAACTTGGTATCCACAAGTCTTGTAGGGCCGTTCTGTGACTATGCGAAGATGAAAAATCAAACCCTCCAGGTCGGGGGCAGCTCAAGTGACTGGCTTCTGCATTCCACCTTCTTGGTAACATTCCCTGGCAAAAAACACAGAAACACTAGGTTAGTTTTATTAAGCAGCATGCAATATGGAAGACATAGGGCGGAATCAGTACTTCGGCACAGTGATATCTTAGTCTCATGAGGCTGGGACCCAACTCAAACTCTAACCATGGAACCCGAATCTAAATTTCTATGGTCTGGGCCAAGTGAGAGAATCTGATACTACACAGTTTATGGTAGTAAACAAGATGCAGATCTGATTAGTAACCAGGATAGGAAGCTGCTAAGAGTCTGTAAACACATTATATATATATGCATTTTCTCCACACCATATATGTGTGTGTGTGTGTGTGTGTGTGTGTGTGTGTGTGTGTATATACACACACACATACACACATACATATATAAATATATATAAATATATATATATATACACACACATATACACACATATATATATAAATATACACACACACACACACATACACACATATATATGTGTGTGTGTGTATGTATGTGTGTGTGTGTGTGTGTATGTGTGTATATATATGTGTGTGTGTATATATATATGTGTGTGTGTGTGTGTGTATATATATATATAAACATTATTTATGTATATATAAACACATTATATATATATAAACACATATATAAATACATATATAAACACCATTTTATATGTGTGTGTGTGTGTGTGTGTGTATATATATATGTATGTATGTATGTATGTATGTATGTATGTATGTATGTATGTATATGTGTGTATATATGTGTGTGTATATATAATGTGTTTATTTGCTATATTATTTGCTATAATAATAATTTACTACTACTAATAATAATATATAATTTACACACACACACAAATTTGTGGGAACCTCACAAATGCACATGGATCATGCAGACCTGGAGAAAAAACATAATGGGTAGTAGGCCATATGTCAGTTAAACTCTAGTAGCAGATTAGCATCTGCCTTTGTGGGAGCTCTTGTGCGTCCTGCAGAGCCCAAGTTGGTCTCTGTAGCCAAAAACTGTATTCTGGATCTGTGACTGAGAACCTGTTGCCTACTAGTAGTGGCTCTGAGGAAAGTTGGTACCTGACAGGTCTGACACAGTGCCCTGTGCATCCACAGCCTGGTTGGAATCAAGAAGACAGGTTTATCGATTACCTTTGCTTCTCGCCTGATGTTTTCCCACACTTCAGTACACACCATGCACTCAAAAGCATCGATGTAATTGTCCTTCATGATATCCTGCACTCCCCAAGTGCGTTCTCTCATAGCAGTGAGCAATCGTTCATTGGAGATGTGGCCTTTTAATTTCCACTCGAGGTAGGCCTCGTACTCCTTGTCGTCTGAATCCAAAGCCTTGATGTATGATGCCAGCTCCTTGGGGTGTGAAAATCCTGCTATCAGGATAGCACTTTTATTGCTGGGAAGCCAGTCCGTGATGCTGGGAGAGCCGTAATAAACGGGGACCACTCCCAGCTTCAGCGGTCTCCAAAGCTTTTCAGTGATATAATCTTCACAAACGGCGTTCTCGAAAGCCAGGACAAATTTATACTGAGCAAGTATCTTGTAGAAATTATCACTGTCCATAAATGCTGGGTTTTTCAGATGCTCCGGGAGATCTCTGTTATGCAAACAGGCTCCGTAAGAGTCCACCTCAATGTGGGTCATTAGCTCCTTTACATAGGTATCCCTGTCAGAAGGGGGATCACAGTCAGACTGCACGTAGACGAGGGGGGCAAGTCTCTTCCTCAAACTGTTCTTCTCTTGCAAAGAGGTCATATACCTCAGTGACTTTAAGGCTTCGATGCTTTCAAGGTACTGGGTTGTGAGGGGTAAATGTGAGTGGCGGCTGAACGTCGCCGTGTAGTTGAACAAAGTGATAGTTGGCCTCTGGAAGAGTTTATAGTTATTTTTTGGTGACTCCTCGTGGAAAAGGGCCCAGTCATGGTGGTCTTTACGGGGAAGAGGTAAGGCATCAATACTGAAGTCTGTGCCTAGATTTTTTTTTTAAAAAAGAATAGCATTTCTTTATTAATATCTATTTAAAATATATTTCAAGGTGAAAAAATAAAATACAGAGGGGCATAAGCATAACCATTTTATTGTCATTGTGCACGCACAACGAAATTTACAGCAGCATTCCTCGATGTACACAATTTCAGACTCATACCCCATCCTCACTTTCCCCCTCCTCCACCCATCCCTACACAGCCCCAAACACATCAACACGAAGCAGCGGAGTTTAGCATAGCCACAGCTCTAGAGCAGAAGCTGTCTCTAAGCCTCTTTGTCCTAGTTTTGATAGATCTGTATCGTCTGCGGGATGGTAACAGTTCAAAAAGAGAGTGTGCTGGATGAGACGGGTCTCTCAGAATATTTTGGGCTTTCTTTAGGCTTCGGGAATTATAGAGTTCTTCCAAGGAGGGGAGAGCTCTAACATTCAAAGCCAATAAGCTTTTTTTTTTAATGGCGCGAAACCATCTCAAAAGACCATCTTTTCTTTTGACTTTTTTAAAAATGTGTTTTTGCTGTCAAGTTGCAGCCAAGCTATAGAGACACCCATAGGGTTTTCAGGGTAAGAGGCATTCAGAGATGGTTTGCCATTGCCTGCCTCTGAGAAGCAACCCTAGGCTTAGTAGGTCTCCCATCCAACTGAAGTCATCTACTTTTCTTCTGCATTTCCAAACTACTAGACTTGTGAAATGCAACAATGAAGGCTGGAAGATTTGGGGGGGGGGGGGGAGCACCTCTGCAGGTTTTCACCAAGGCTGTTTCCCAGGGGTGAAGCGATGGAGAACTGTGCCCAGGGCATGTGTGCGCCCTGCACCTCTGCTACGCCCCCATCTACCCCCACCCTGGAATGCCATGCCACACCCCCGCAGGGGTGCACACCCAGTGCATCGCGCCCCCCATCCCCTTGGTGCTACGCCACTGCTGTTTCCACACACGTTAGATAACACATTCTCAATGTATTTTAGCATTTGTGACAGGATTTTTCTATATAAAACAGGAAACTCCAGTTGCAAAAGATTCCTAAAGTACTTTGAAATTGCACTGAAAATCTATTATCCAATGTTTCAGGAATGGGGGCTTTTAGGCAAGAACATAATGCAGCATACTTTGCAGTACATCTAATGGAGAAATACCGGACACAATATAGAAAAATATACTCTAAACCGGGGAGGGATGGTCACTATATTAGTGGACACTTCTGATTTTACATGACATTAAAAACAAACCACGAGTAAATTCCTCCTGAGCAAGAAAAATGGAAGAACTCGGAAGATAAAGACTTTGTAAAAAGAAACTTTTTGTAAACCTATACTTTCAGGTGAAAAGTATGACAGATTCACAGTGGCGTATCTCATCAATCTCAGTCAAGAAGATGGACAGTCTTTACATATGCAAGAGGTGGTAAGAATATGCTCCAGAACAGAATTGGATGGAGAGGAACTAATACTCCTATTAAAGGCACAATAGAATTTCAATTATGGGCACATTTCAGATTTGAAGACAGGAATCTGTCATATATGGCAGTGAGGGAAGGGTGACGGGTTGTCCTAATATAGGGATGGACAAAAAGCATCTTCTGTTATATTGCAGGTGTTTGCTAAGAGTTTTTCTTTTAATGCAGATAGCCAATCCTGCTGAAACAGAGAGAAATTTTGTTAGTCAAAAACATCAAGACGGTGGAAACCAGGTGCCCAGGGAAAATGCTAAATCCATTTGTTGTGGTCCAATGATCCACTTGCCAGTTTAGTGTTCCAAGCTCATAGTAGATTCCTTCTTAGAGAGAAAGGGGGAAAAAAACGTAAGAATGCACATGTGGAACATTCGCCTTCATAGAAGAGCATCTATTTGGCTGTGAACAAATATTGAGCTTTATTATTGATGTCGGTGGGGAAACAACCTGGTTCTAAATACGTCATATGATGGTCATGGAAAGTGCCATTAAGAAGGGTATTGTTTACCCATGGTGGTTTTAATACTTCTCTGAGGCTTTGGTTTTTAATCTTGTATGTGAACGTAATAAAGAAACTACTATCTTTTTAATTTAGGCTAGCTCAACCTTTTAGTTTCGGGGGGGGGGGGGGATTGGGTTTGATCCATCCTTACTTGAGGAAATATGGAATACAAATTAAGAAAGACCAACATCCATTGGTGTCATCTCTTCCAACAGAAAGAAAAAGAATCCAACAAATTATGCCATAATGATTTCTACCACCACTTTCAGGAATTTCAAATCCAAGCTCACTGCTAGTTGGCACCAGGATTGCTGAAGAGAGCCCAGAAGCAGACTCCTCCTGTTCAAAACTGCACTGCTGGGTAGGACCCCTTCTTCTTCTCATCAATAGAACAGCAACCAAAAGCCACTCACCTGAAGGAAGACTTCCCTAGTCAGAAATTAAGCCTTTCCTGGCAGCTTGGACTATGGCACTTGTCAATGAAACACTACATGAAAAGAAAAGGATGGTTGGGAACGAAATAACACCCATAAGACGAAAACAGGATCTCTCATTTCGCTTAAGGCCTCCATTTTGCCCTCCTTGCAAGATGGCTCCTATGATTTTTCTGCAATGTGTATTTTAAAAACATGCCTCTGAACTGCTTAACTAGAAAACAGAAAAGGAAGAAAGTCATGCTGCATCTGAAAAAATTAAAGCAAGCCAGCTCCTTACCATAGAAGAGAAATGCTTTTGTCATAGGATTGTACTGATAGGTCCTGTTGATAGTAAAGAAGCAGGCATCTTGACCGCACTGACCAAGCCGTCCGGTTTCTCCTGTCAGTGGAGACCACCAAACCAAGACAGGGTGGCTATCTTTGTTCATGATTGTCTTCAAGGTGCTGGGAAATTCTGGTTTCTTTACTGACAATATTGCATCTTTCTGGTGTTCTTCCTTATTGAACGCACTCTTTTGTGAAACCAAGCTTTTTGATTCCATCCTTTCAGACTTTCCAAGTTCCACAACCACCTTTCAAAAATAGAGAAAAATCCAGATTATCTGTGAAGCTTTTTCGCATTCTCTTTTTCCTCATCTCAAAGGCGTTGTTTCTTCGGGGTTTTAAAAAGTTCCATATTTGTTTTGCTCCCTTAAGAAGAAGAGAAGAGGAGTTTGGATTTATACCCCCCCTTCTCTCCTGTAAGGAGACTCAAAGGGGCTTACAATCTCCTTTCCCTTCCCCCCTCACAACAAACACCCTGTGAGGTAGGTGGGGCTGAGAGAGCTCTGCAGAGCTGTGACTAGCCCAAGGTCACCCAGCTGGCGTGTGTTGGAGTGCACAGGCTAATCTAGTTCCCCAGATAAGCCTCCACAGCAAAAGTGGCAGAGTGGGGAATCAAACCTGGTTCTATAGATTAGAGTGCACCTGCTCTTAACTACTACGCCTCTGCTGCTCCTTCAGTAATTGATTCTGTATCATACTCATTTTCATCAAGAGTAAAAAACTGCTGCTTAAAGCTGCAGAGAAATAATCTAAATTTAATCTTCTGCTATATCAAATTGACCATTAGAGGGATTAAAACACAAGCAGAACATAAAAGGAACACTGAAAAACAGGAACGTCAAGACAAGCAAAAAGAGAACGTGGAAAAATACATAAGGTTAAGTATCTTGACAGACAAAGATAGTTTGAAGAACTAGCAGACAGATGACATAAGCCAGTCAGTTTTTTTCTGAATGCCCATCTGGGCAGTATTTGTGGTTGCCTGGACCTATAAGTAGCTCAGATAACACACAGCTGAATTCAATCTGGAAAGGACTACCGAAGCCATAGGCATCTTTAGGTATGCTCGGATCACAGAACGCATTGCACTCCAGCTGCCGCACCAATTTAATGCGTGAATACGTGAAAGTATTAAATGCTATAAAATATACATACACCCACCACCAAATGAATAATGTGCACATTTGGTGGTGGGTGTATGTATAGTCTATACTTGATAGCATTTAATACTTTCACATATTCATGCATTAAATTGGTATGGCAGCCGTTCTGTGATCCTCTGATATTGTGCGTGGCGCCTCATCCCTCCCATTTCTCATCTTAGGTACCGTATATACTTGTGTATAAGTCGACCCGAATATATGTCAAGGCACCTAATTTTACCACAAAAAACTGGGAAAACTTATTGACTTGAGTATAAGTCTAGGGTGGGAAATGAAGCAGCTACTGGTAAATTTCAAAAATAAAAATAGATACGATCGGGCGCTATTTGGAGGTCTTTGCCACTGACCCCCCCATCTCACCAATCCCAAGGTCTCTGCACTCTGACCTCTTCCATCCCAAGTAGCTTGTCCCAGCTCACCCAGGTTGACTGGTTGTCACCCACCGAGAACCAGGGGCTGGCAATCACATGAGAAGAAGGCAGGAGAGCAGAGAGAATGTGGGCTGAAAGGGGAAGGCAGAGAAGAAGGCAGAGGAGAGCCAGAAGCAGAGAAGGAGGCTTCAAGAAAGCGGCTGAAAGGGGGGGAGGCAGAGAAGAAGGCAGAGGAGAGCAAAGCTGAGAAGGAGGATGAGAAAGCGGCTGAAAGGGGGAAGGCAGAGGAGAAGGCAGAGGAGAGCGAAGCAGAGAAGGAGGCTGAGAGAAGTGATGTGGCTGGAAGGTGGGAGGCAGAGAAGAAGACAGAGGACAGCGAAGCTGAGAAGGAGGCTGAGAAAGCGGCTGAAAGGGGGGAGGCAGAGAAGAAGGCAGAGGAGAGCAAAGCAGAGAAGGAGGCTGAGAAAGCGGCTGAAAGGAGGGAGGCAGAGAAGAAGGCAGAGGAGAGCAAAGCAGAGAAGGAGGCTGAGAAAGCGGCTGAAAAGGGTGAGGCAGAGAAGAAGGCAGAGGAGAGCGAAGCTGAGAAGGAGGCTGAGAAAGCGGCTGAAAGCGGGGAGGCAGAGAAGAAGGCAGGAGAGAGCGAAGACGGGAGAGGGGGAACGCCACACAAGAATTAAGTGGGACCCTCACTCGCGTATAAGGCAGGCTTTTTCAGCAGAAAAAATGTGCTGAAAAAGTACACTTATATGCGAATATATAAGGTATGCTGCCAGGACGGAACACTAGGCCGGGAAATGCAGAAAGGGATCTGTTTAATTCGTCTTGGGCTTTGCTACTTAGTATTCAGTTTGCCTGTTTCAAAAGAAGTTTTTCTTCCACTTTAAATTAGGCAAGCCATAGTACAGTCCTCATTTGGGGGAAAATGCCAGCCTACCTATCAGAGCTGTTGTAAAGATTACAGCCCAGTAACGCACACGGAGCATTACGCATTATCAAAGAAATGCATGCGTGCAAAATATTAGCATTTTAAAAACCCCTCTTATTTTCTTTGTAAAAAAAATCAATTATATATGAATTACTGCTGGGTGCACTGGCGTCTCCCCTCTACTTAACCACATCATTCCTCCAGCCTACTTCGTTAAAGGGCTCATTTCAAAAGAGACTTTTGAAACATCTTGGCAGGCTGAAACAATCAGATTAGAAAAGAATTCTGGGGTTTTTGAACATCAGGGCTTTGAAGAACAACAGCGTGGGGAGGGACATTATAAAAACTCTGCATGCATCCCCTGTGCCATGACAATCCATTACATTTGGCCCGAATATTTTTCCATGTAACAAATGCAGAACTTAAACTGATTAATTAATAGCGTTTAGAAACTAGCGAGCTGTGGCCTCCCACTCTTATTTTATTCTACGAATCAATGAAACTCCCATGGGGTAAATTATTTCAAGGTTTTATTGTTCTCGTGAGATTACAGTCAAGTTGATTGGATGGCTGTTTTACCATTAATCATGCTTTGAGTGGCCAACTTATTACCGTATTTCCCCCAAAATAAGACCTACCCTGAAAATAAGCCCTATCAGGCTTTTTGGAGGAGGCTTAAAATACAAGCCCTACTCCAAAAATAAGCCCTACCGGTAGTTACAGATCAGGATGGTGTGATCCAGCAGGGTGCTCCCTGCCAATGAGGATGCAGCTTGCATCACACATGACAGGGAAGCAACAGGGCTGCTGAGAGCCCGACTTAATGATTTGTGAAGGTACCGTATTTCCCCTAAAACAGTGGTTCTCAACCTTCCTAATGCCGTGACCCTTTAATACAGTTCCTCATGTTGTGGTGACCCCCAACCATAAAATTATTTTCGTTGCTACTTCATAACATGTGTTTTCCGATGGTATTAGGCGACCCCTGTGAAAGGGTCATTCGACCCCCAAAGGGGTCGCAACCCACAGGCTGAGAACCACTGCCCTAAAATAAGCCCTAATGCATCTTTTGGTGCAAAAATTAATATAAGACCCTGTCTTATTTTGGGGGAAACACGGTAAGTGCCCCCCCTCCTGTTCTCGTTTCTGTTTACATCTTTTTATTGATGGAGCCAGCAGTCTTCCCATTTAGGGAGGGTTTTAAAATGGGTTTGCTGGGCGCCTGTTTTCGATTTTAAACTTTGTACTAACCACTGTTTTTAATGGGGATTTAGTAATCTATTTATATTGGAGTTTAATTGTTTAGTTTTGATTGTGTTTAGTTGTATTATGATTTAACTTTGTTGTACACCGCCCAGAGCCCTTCGGGGATAGGGCGGTATATAAAACTAAACAATAAATAAATAAATAAATAAAATAAGTAGCTGCTGCAGCTGTGCAAACGTGAGCAAATGAACCTTTCTGCAGTCTTATTTCACCTAACATATACATAACAAGCTGAGCATGTAACAGCAGCTACAGTAAACCTCTAAGAAACATCCAAATTCCTCGTTTGCCAATTCCATTGCGCGCGCCTGATGTGACCTTGTGTCGCTAATGCTTAAGTTAATCCAATTTCCTTGTTAACAAGTGTTGTTATGGATTGGATCCAACCAGTTTTTCTGCTGGTGGGAAAGAAAGGAGGAATCCTTTTTGACCACCTGAAAAAGCTATTCCGAGAATCATGAGACCTACATGAAAAAAAAAACATGAGGGACAGCAGCTGTAGTATGGAAGGGAATCAGGTGAGATTAAGGCAGGCCCTTTCTGCGCAGGCAGAATAATGTACTTTCAATGCATTTTGCAGCTGGATTTTACTGCGTGGAATAGCAAAATCCACTTGCAAACAATTGTGCAAGTGGATTGAGAGTGCATTATTCTGCATGTGCAGAAGGGACTTGAACGAAAAAGCTGGCTGGATCTAACCCTATATATGTTCTTTCCTGCTGCCACCAACTATTTAGATACAAAGCTCTTTTCAGATGTCACGTCCACGTGTGCCCACTACTCTGCCGACATACGCTGTCAACCTGTTGTTTGAACAGGCAGTGGGTGTGTTTCACATGCACTGGGATTTTTCACAGTTGTCGTTCATGGGTGTCACAGTTACATGCACATGTAAAATACACACATCAAGGGAACTGCGTGTATTGAGAACAAATGTAGGTAGCACATGGTTCCCATACAGGTGGTTGCTGGGATTCTGGTACATCTGGAAATGTAGGTAGCACATGGTTCCCATACAGGTGGTTGCTGGGATTCTGGTACATCTGGATATTACTAACTTTTGAACTGGGCCATTATATTTAAACCTTATAAAAATACAGACTATTTTTGTCCAGCTTAAATACTTGATTACGGTGTTTCAGTTTATATACTCATTTGAACTACAACTCTCTAAACCAAATTTTAATAGTGTCATCTTTGACTGCCCAAAGTAAATCTGTTTACTCAGATTGGCCCATTATCTTTAATGAAGTGCCAATTCTAGTGGGAGTTTTTTACATACAACTATACAAAATTGGTCACATTTTCACACTATAAAAACATATAATTTTCTACACAATAAACTGGAGATGATCACTGATTATCTTCCCCTTCCCCATGACATCTCCTCTTCAATTCATGATCATGTGAATGCCACTGTTTTACACCCCCACAAACATATTTACATATTTATACTGCACTTGGCACACTGTTTTCCCTTCCTTCATGTTATCCTACAACAACAACCCTGCGAATTAGGTTAATGTGCATGTCACACGTATGTGTGTGTGAGAAAGAGAGAGAGAGAGTCGGGCCCAACTTCACTCAGCAAGTTTTCAACGTAGAGCAGGAATTCGAACCTGGATCTTCCAGATTGTAACAACTACCCTCCTGCTACTATTGGCTCTTCTCAATAAGAATCGTGCAGTGGAAGAACAGTGCAATGGGAATAAAGATTTAAGGGTATGGGGTGGTAACATTTAAGGGTATGGGGAGGGGTACACAGAACAGCTTGCACCACAGGTAAAGGCTAACTAATAGGGAGAAAGGGCTTGAGTGAAACCTCTCCTTTCTATGCTGAAATTCTCCTGGTGTTGCCAACGTCTATGCCGACTTCAGTCCTGACTTGGATGGCCCAGACTAGCCTGATCTTGTCAGATCTCAAAAGCTAAGCAGGGTCAGTCCTGGTTAGTATTTGGATGGAAGATCTTCAAGGAGTGCCAAGGTTGCAGGTGCAGAGGAAGGCAACAGCAAACCACCTCTGCTAATCTCTTGCCTTAAAAACCCAGCAAGAGGTTGCTGTAAGTTGGCTGCGGCGTCATGGCCCTTTACATGCATATGCTGACTTCACCCTGTCCTGGACAGTCCAGGCTAGCCTGATCTTGTCAGATCTCAGAAGCTAAACTGGGTCAGCCCTGGTTGGATGGGAGG
Organism: Sphaerodactylus townsendi; assembly: GCF_021028975.2. NCBI lineage: Eukaryota > Metazoa > Chordata > Lepidosauria > Squamata > Sphaerodactylidae > Sphaerodactylus > Sphaerodactylus townsendi. Next base: position 104,936,894 of record NC_059431.1, on the reverse strand, counting down.
CCACCTAGGAAGTCCAGGGTCGTTATGCAGAGACAGATAACGGAAGACCATCTCAGTTCATCTCTTGCCTTGAAAACCCTGGGGGGTCCCCGTGATCCAGCTGAGATGGGATGGCACTTTTCACCCCCACCCCATCCACTTCCTTCCTTCCTCCCTGCCAACCATGACATATAGCAACTGTATTCCTTCCTTCTATCATTTTTCAACTTGCTGTCCTAAAGATTTTTGATACCTGCAGAGTGACGAGAAGGAAACAAAAGGTCATCACGCAGAAACAGGATGCCCAAAACCTCTTCTTCCTGATTGCGTTCATTCCTTAACATTCAGGCACGAAGAGCAAGCATTGATGGTTCAGGGTTACTCGGCATGTTCCACACGAGGAAGTGATCCAGCTGGGGATCTCTTTTCAGTTGGGTACCATCAAGGACAGAGATCCAAGCTTGAGGTCAAAGTGGATTTCTGATCTCCCATCAACAGCGAGGCAGGTTCTGGAGCCCAGGATTCCTTGGAAGTGAACACATTCATCCACTAAATCAAAAAACATAATTCTGAATTACATTTTTGAGATCTGCCTGAGCATATTCAGTCATAATGAGGGCAGTCTGAGACCCAGAATGCTTTTTGAGACTAAAAACAGAGAATTTTGGTTTGGGGAGCCTGAGAATCTTAGTTTTCTTTATGTATAATTTTTTTTTCTTGATGTATAAAGAAACCAAATCTCAAGACCAAAAGGATTGGCATGAGAGGATGGGGTCATAGCCAAAATCTTATAAAATAAAGATAGCAGGCCCATGGAGAACAGTTGCGTTTGGTCCTCTGAATAATACAAACTAGGAAAATAACATAAATTAGGGAAGCAATGTACGTAAATTCTGTAAATTTACATGAAGCACAAAACTTGCCCAATTTCTGGGATCAGAATGTGGGGCGAAATCTGAGTTTCCTTCCTCCTCTTTTATTCGACACTGCCTTGTGCTGAGTCATTGGGTCTACTAAGGTCTGTTCAGACCGGCAGAAACTCTGCGGTTAGACGTATTTCCATCACCTACTTTTTTATTTCCGCTAGAGATGCCACAGATTGGACACATAACCTTCGGCATGCAAAGCAAATGCTCTACTTCTGAGACTTTTCTGCACGGCCGGAACGATTCTAGCACAAAATCCCGGTTTTGTTGATTAAGGTATATATTGGAACCAATTCAACTGCAGCAGCCGAAAGGAGAGAGATGTGAAAGTCGGCGCCTTAAAGTTGCCAACTTTTTTTCTTCCCTGTTTGCGGTGTCGGCGCAGCAAAATAAATATTTCTCAGTCAAAACTTTTCCTTGGGTGCAGATACAGTAGAGAGGTGGGGGGAGCCTGCGGAGTGGATTTAGAGGCCATCCTTAGCAGTCACCCCCTTCCAAATTCACTAAAGTTTACCCATCTGAAAAGGGGGCAACTTGGCACGGGAGGGCCCCGTAAATTCCTCTCTGCAGGCAGTTCTTATTCAAAAGGGAAGTTGCTAGCTTTTTTGGTCAGCTTCCAACTGGTCCAGCTCTTAGGCCCCTTCCGCACATGCAAAATAATGCGCTTTCAATCCACTTTGCAGCTGGATTTTACTGAGCGGAATAGCAAGATCCACTTGCAAACAATTATCAAAGTGGACTGAAAGGGCATTATTATTCTGCATATGCGGAAGGGGCCCCAGATGGAGAATGCATTTGCAGCGCTTTTCTTGGGAGTGGGGGTGGGGGGAGAGAAAATAATGGGGAGGGTTGTTTGTTTGCTTGATGCCAAAAAGCACACGAGGAGGACCAGCGCTATTAGCAATGGATGGAGATGCTGACCTTATCCTCCCTTCGTTTTTTTTACTTTCTCGTTTAGGTCTCAACGGCCCCTTTTCATATAATGGCCGCATTAAAAAAACAAATTCAGAGGATGGCGAACAAACAAGCCCTTCAAAGATGATGCAGTCGCAGCGGTCCCATTTCCGGCTTCCTACGCATTGCAACCTCCTAGATCTACTTCTGCCTATGTGTATGCGTGAGTGTGTGCGTGTGAGTTTTGGGGAAAAAAACCCGAAATACTCACCGCCAGATAAACTGTGCATCTCGCTGGTTGTTGCTAGGCTCTTTATACTTTCAGTTTGTGCATTTGTCCCCTCCGGATTTTCAAGGGCAGGGCAAAACCTGGAGTGGATCACAGATCTGGCACGATCTGGGAGCAGCAATGCAGGGAAATCCGCGTTCCGGGATTACAAGTGCCCCGTTTGGGGAAATGGGCGCAGGAATCATTCATTTTTTTTTCTTTCTTCCTGATATTTGCAAAACAAAGTTCGGTTTGTTACATTGAAAAGGTGCATCGTTTTATTAAAAGCCATCGCTGGCTGGAAGTCCTGGGAGGAGATCTCAGCATACACACACCCTTTTAATGTTAATAAATTAAAGGGAGGGAAGGAGGAGGCTTCTACAACGATTTCAGAAAACTCATTTTAAAAGTGCATTAAAGCCTGGAGTTGCTATTCTGCATTCGGGCGGGATCACTGGCCCCTTCCACACATGCAGAATAATGCACTTTCAATCCACTTTCACAATTGTTTGAAAATGGATTTTGCTATCTCGCACAGCAAAATCCAGCTGCAAAGTGCATTTCATGTGGATTGAAAGTGCATTATTCTGCATGAGCGGAAGGGGTCTACTGCATCATGCTAAAGCAAGTTGCCAATTTGGAAAGAAGTAGCGTCATATACCGTTCAAACTTGGGGGCATGAATTTTCAAAGTCCGCCCGCATTCAACTTAAGTGTAACTGCACATTTCATGCGACAGCGACGCTAAACGTTTCTTTATTTTAGACGTTTTAACTCTGCCTTCTCAAAGGTGAAGCCGGTTGATATTAAACATGCTATGAAACAATTACATCAGATATAAAATGCATGGTATTGATAACTTTAAAAAACTTGACAAATTCGGCAAACAGTTCAAAAAAACCCATAAAGGTGGCCTGTTCCACGCTAGTGGCTTAATGGCTGAGCTAGGATCTAGGAGTACTGGGTTCAAATTCCTGGTTTGCGAGACAGGGTAACCTTCAGCCTGTCATGCTCAGCCAAACCTGTCTCTCGGGGTTGTTGTGCTGTGCGAAATGACTGAGGAAAGAATGATGTACATTAACGGGTTCATGTAGAAGAGGGTCCACTCTGCAAGAGTTTTCAATCGGGCTGTTGCATGGCAAATACGGGTTTTCCAAAGTGATGCCTACCCAATGATGTTATGTCACGCAGAAGCACCTGGCTCATACCAAGGCGAGGATCTACTGTTTAAAATGGTCCTCCCCTCTCCCTCCCTCCACTAGGGTGGGTGGGCCATGTCCAGTTGCCGGGCCCCCTCCCCTCCCTTCCCTTGCATGTCACCCTTCCCCCCTCTCCCTCCCTCCACTAGGGTGGGTGGGCCATGTCCAGTTGCCGGGCCCCCTCCCCTCCCTTCCCTTGCATGTCACCCTTCCCCCCTCTCCCTCCCTCCACTAGGGTGGGTGGGCCATGTCCAGTTGCTGGGCCCCCTCCCCTCCCTTGCATGCCACCCCTCACTCCCTGTCCTTCCCTTGCATGTCACCCCTCCCTCCCCTCTCCCTCCCTCCACTAGGGTGGGTGGGCCATGTCCAGTTGCTGGGCCCCCTCCCCTTCCTTCCCTTGCATGTCACCCCTCCCCCCTCTCCCTCCCTCCACTAGGGTGGGTGGGCCATGTCCAGTTGCTGGGCCCCCTCCCCTCCCTTGCATGCCACCCCTCGCTCCCTCGCACCCTTGCATGTCATCCCGCTATGCTAATCTTGCTGAGCGGCATCTCTCCTTTAAGGCCAGTCTCAATCTCCATCCGCACTGTAGGCTTGTATCTGGAGACCCAGAGCTACTAGGATTGTCTTTAGCCCCGCTGATTAGTTCTGAGGCAGAAGCCTGTGTGAGTTCAGACTTTACCTTTTGGTCGCTACCTGCCCACCCAACCCTTCGTTCATAAGCCATGCTGTCAAGTTTGAACAAAACTCACTTGGCAATACAGTAGAGTACTGTATACAACAGAGAATCCTGCCACAGGGTCTCCAAACTTGTTGAGCCTATGTGCACTTTGGGAATTTTGAGAATGGGACATACGTGCCCCTACAAAATAAATGGCTGCCACAGGAACAGGGACCAATTATAAAATGTTGGAAGTTTCCAAGTCAAGGGTCTTCCTGTGGCAAAAGCAGCTATCTCCAAAAGGGGCTTCCTGCAGACCCAAAGGGATTCTTGTGAAGCATTTCCTTTTCCCAGTAAGGTGGAGGGAGGATTGCTAGGCCTCGTCTGGTAACTGTTGGGAGACCAGATGACAGGGGTGTACTGCCCAGGGTTACATATGGGGGTCAAAGATACGCCAGATGGGACAGGGACATTGCAGCATTAGCTGTCAGTGACGCCATGACATCACTTTGAGGGGAAAACCCAGAAGTGACCTCCCACATCTCTAGTAGTTGCCATAAACTTAGTGGTAAAAATGGCTTTGTCCAGAAGTGACATCGGTCCTCACTAGGAATGATGAAGATCGATACAGTTCCTAAAGAGACATAATGTCACTTTCCTTTCTTTTTTTCCCCTGGAAGTGACATTAACAACAACATTATACTATCCTTGAGAGTGGTTTTTCCCCTGTCTTCCTCTGGTTGCTGGAGTGTATGCTCAAGGCCCATTGAGAATATAAGATCTCCCACCCCATTAGGCACATAACAAGGCAACCCTAAATCGTGGAGCAGAGCCAGGCATGACTCATTACTTCAGGGAAGGGATGCTTTTGAGGAGTGAATGGTTCCCCGATTTGGGTGCCAGCCAGCAGCTGGCAGCCAGTGGCGACATGGGGGCCACTGTTGGTGTGTCTGTGTTACATCACTTCTGGGGAAACTGAGAATCAATGCCATGTTGCTCCAGGAATCGACAAGAATCTCTGTGGTTTTGCCCACAGGGTTTCTGGAAATTTCTAGAGCACAGTGACATTGCTTCTGGAATTCACCTGGAAAGGATGTAATGCTGGTTGCATCAACAGCAATTTGTAAACAAAAATAAATCCTTCCATGGTACTCAGGGGCGGGGGCAAAACATGGGCGCCAGTTGCCTGGAGACGCACTGACCACCAGCCCCCCCACCCATCACCACTGCTGCAGCCAAAGACTGCTACAGAGCCTGTATATTCCGCATGTGACTACATGAGAGATTTAAATAAAGACATTATTATTATATTTTCAATCCCTTTTTATTTTCAATCCCTTTTATCTTCACTGCTGCTGTACACTTACTTGTTTTCTATGAACTACACTAGTGGTGGCGAACCTTTGGCACTCCAGATGTTATGGACTACAATTCCCATCAGCCCCTGCCAGCATGGCCAATTGGCCATGCTGGCAGGGGCTGATGGGAATTGTAGTCCATAACATCTGGAGTGCCAAAGGTTCGCCACCACAGAAGTTATTTCCGTGGTATTCACAGCGCATTCAGGTCCAGTCTGTGTATGGATGGTCAGGATCTTTTGCCATAAGGTACATCATTTTGCACTGACAATGGAGTCTTAACTACACAGTACATTGTTCCTGAATGTGTCCTAGGTTTTTCCCTGGGGTCTGTCAAGTAAATGTGCGTTCAGAGATCCTGCGACTCAAAATGGACTGCCGCATGGTTCGATTCTTCTGATGAAATTTTTGATTGAATGCAAACGCATGCATTTTATAATTTTAATTATTGTACGCTGTCTGTAGAATCTAAATAAAATAAATAAAAACATTATAAATACAATCATTTAAATACACATTATTGTAGATATCCTTCAGTTCTTTCTGGTTTGGATTCTACCATCCTGCATCATTTGATGTCATTCATAAAGCTCAGCCCTGGCCGCAGATAAGGAGCCTAACCAACTACAGTCCCAACAAACAAATTAAGAAAACCCACTATTTCTGATGGTTGAAATTTGTTTCTTAGGAATTCCTAGTGCAGTGATAGCAAACGTTTTCGAGACCGAGTGCCCAACTGCAACCCAAAACCCACTTATTTATCGCAAATTGCCAACACGGCAATTTAACCTGAATACTGAGGTTTTAGTTTGGAAAAAATGGTTGGCTCCGAGGTGTGCGTTACTCGGGAGGTGGCTTTGCTTTGAAGCAACCGTGCAACTCTTCCCATGGGTGAATCACAACCTTAGGAGGGTTTACTCAGAAGCAAGCCCCTTTGCCAGCAACCGAGCTTACTCCCAGGTAAAGGATCATGTTTTAGTTCTTCCCATGAAAATCAGTGAGGTTTAACAGCACTTAACAGGGTTACCTACACTGCTTCCCCAAAACTAGGTCTTAGGTTTAATGCTAATAATAGAGCCCAGCAGCCCAGGGCAGCCTAGATGTGTGGGGGGAAAGGGGCGACTCTGTTTGCACGTGCCCACAGAGAGGGCTCTGAGTGCCACCTCTGGCACCCGTGCCATAGGTTCGCCACCACTGTCCTAGTGACTTGGTGGCATGTGACTGAGATATGGAATACAAAGAAGCTTCTTACTCTGCTCTGCCATCTAAAGGAATCCAACCGTTACTACAAGCTCACCACTGGCAAGATATCATGCAAATAAATAAACACGTGAAATGTAACTTCTACTTGTATATAAAATGTGAAAACTCTGCAGTGCCAAAACTCTGGCCCCTTCTGCACACGCAAAATAATGCGTTTTCAAACCACTTTCACAACTGTTTGCAAGTGGATTTTGCCATTCCGCACAGCTTCAAAGAGCACTGAAAGCAGTTTGAAAGTGCATTATTCTGCATGCGTGGAATGAGCCTCTGAAAGTCAGGAGCTTTCTTCCAAAAATGGTATCACCTGTGGAATGTTTGCAACCAACAATTCAAAGATCTTATAACAATATTAAACTTCAATGAGAGATTATATCAAACGGAGTGGCAAAAACAAAGAGAAACATAAAACCAAGATTGTGTCCACATATGGTTAGATGTTGCACTATTGCCGTTCTGCCACAGTCATAGGGAATTTAATTTTCCTTGCAGACCAGAGAATCCAGTTGTGAATCGTTCCTACCCCGCAAGGATAGCGCGACATCCAATGCTATGCAGATGCAACTGAAACCTTCGCTCTACATCTAGTAGCATGCAGTTGGTCATGCACAACTCTTAGTGGCATCAGATGTAGATGCACATGATTGTCCAGATCCAAAAACATCTTTTATCCAATGGGAACCTGCGGGGGGTGGGGGGAGATTTGGCATTTGTTATTTCACGTTGGTTTTAAGTGAAAATGTTTTTAAAGCCACCTTGAACCATGAGGAAAAGTTAGATAATTTCAAAATAAATACATAGGTAAGCCCTGATGCATACCCAGAAGCAACTTTGTGCATGTTTATCATCATTGTGTGGTAGCCTGTTCCTCTGTGCAGGGCTGGCATGAAAGCATCTATTCAGCCTTGTTTATTGAATGTACACAGTACCATGTCAAAGTAGGCAGCCCAGCTGTGTATATGTGTGCTGGGATGAATACTCTGCTGTTTTCAAAGCAGCTTAGCTCTAGTAAATGTGCACTTGATGGTGGTCTTTAACAGGTAACTCAGGTGGGTGGGCGTTGAGTCCGGTGTCCAAAAACTGTGTTTCTGGTCATGTTTCTTGCTCTCATGAGTCCATTTCTTTTATGGCTTGAAAAATGTCATCACATTATTTGATTGTCATTTAAAATGGTTGTCAATTAGAAATGCTGAGGACTACTCTGTAAAATTCTATAAGACTGTTTTAACGGCATAACATTATAGCAATTCTTGATTTTTTTTAAAAAAAGAAAGTAAAACCCCTATTAGATGGGGGAAATGGTGCTGCAGGGGACCAAGGCAAGGAAAATGTGTTTTAAAAAATCTACCTGGATGCTGTGTTGCATCTGTGAATGCCTCTGCCTTCAAAACAACATGGGCAGCCCAATCAGAGCAACACTGAGAACCGGGGCTGTGTGGAAGCAACCTAGTACAGCTGAACTATATAGAACCATGAGGAGGTTTTTGAGCAACTCAGAATTCGACTTCAGACCCAATGTTAAGCAAATATAAAGCTGAGCCTTAGAGTAAAGATGTCGTGCTACTGTTGTGTAAAACTATAAGCAGACTTTCATGAAGTCCCATGAATTTCAGGGGAAGAAAGTTACTGTCAAATTGTTGCATTCAAATTAATGTGACAAACTTGGGCAGAATTATCTAAAAAGCTACCTATCAAAAGCAGCAGGTGGAACTGACAAGGGAAGTTGCTTTTGCAGGAGGATATTGGCAAGGGACGGGGTAACAACTGTGCCTTACTGCAGCTCTAATTTGGCCAAAAATGTGGTTCTTCCTTCAGATAATGGTGCCTGCTCCAGTAGGGGTTTTTGCTTCCATTTGTGCAAACCCCTGACCCCCGTCCACACCCCATGAAGCTGACCAACCCCTTCTTCAGCCATTTTCTCCTCCCCCTTCTCTTCCGTTTTCTAAAGAAATTTTAATTTTTGTTGTCATATCAAACCAGCGATGTAACATTGAGACAGAGATACAAACTAGCATAGTCGACTGGATCAGCTTTGTCAATTTCATATTGAACTTCCAATGTAACATTAGGACAGAGAGCAATTTTGATGTTGGGGGCAATTGAAAAGTGTGCTAGGAATGATCGCTACATGAAATCAGGGACTGCTGCAGCAAAGAATGTGTTAATGCAGAGCAAATTCCACTGGAAAACGTTATTCTTTGTGGGGGGAGGGTGAGCTAAATGTTTCTGTTCCTTCAGGTAATGGTGCCTACTCCAGGAGTTGTTTTGGCTTTCATTTTAGATTGGTAGTTCTCAATAGCAGGAAGGTAGGGCAGGACAATTTTGAATTGCCACTTCAAAATGTAACTATGCAGTTACTTTGGAACATTTGCACACAAAAAAGTGTGTGGGAGGGGTCTCCTACAGATGACATCCTACCACCATTAGGAATAAAAGGCTTCTAGCAGTATTGTGTGGAGTAAAGGCAACTGAAGAGACAAAGGTGAAAAGCCCCAAAACAACAAGAAAAAGGTGGTGTGTAGAATGATTTCACTGAAAACATTTCCAAAACACAAATTTTGACCATTGGGAAAATCTGTGGTAAGCTGTGCATGCGGAAAAGGCTTAACTTCTGAAATGAAATGTATTTAGGTAACTGAAGGCAAATCCTTATATCTTAGCCTTTTCCCTCCCTTAGGATAATACTAAACTATCTTATAGGACTATGGTAAGGATGAAAGTATGTGAAGCATTTTGAACATCGGAAATACCATATAAATGTCATTCTTTTTTGTTGAGGGGAAAATGGACTTGTGGCTGTTGTTTAGCCCAAAATCATCCAGTTGTTTCAGAGCTCTTGATTTGAGATTTTATTTTGAATTAGGGACTCACCAATCTTCCTATTTCTACATTTAGAAAATATTGATGCCACCTTTCCAAAAAAGTGCTTGAGACATATAAGCAAAAGGCACACTGGTGTGCTGCGTATAGTCTGCGTACAGTTTTGCCACAGGGTGGCAGTATGTTCTGTTGACAATGCTTGGGATCGTTTCAACATCAGACTACCCATTATGGCATTTCAGACTGAGACAGTTTTTAGTAATTCTTTTAACTGCATTTCTTTATATCAAATTTCCCCACATTGGAGAGGTGAACAGAACATGCAGGACACCTTAATGAGAAAGACCTTCCTGACTGAAGAGACTCTGTACTTTTAAGTTACTGCAAAAACGTATTGAGAAAACAATTAATCACAGGGGTACTTTTGTTAATTGTTGTTGTTGTTCAATTGCTTTTCTCATTAGAAGGTGGCTTTGAATACAGTTCTGAGACAACTCCATATCTGAGGTAAAAGTATGGAATTACTTCAGAAATAAGCATTTACAATCTCAACTGAAACAGGTGTTCTTTAGCTCTTAAATTTTTATACTACTTTTCCTGCAGGAAGCTGATATGTTGACATGCATTGTTTTCACCTCTCCATTTTTATTGATACAATGTGGAAGGTAAGGCAGTCAGGCAATGGCCCAAGGTCACCCAGTTAACTGCATGGTCACAGAAAAGGTTTAAACTCCGTTCTGTTCCAGCACACTGATCATATAATTTTAGCAGAAATAAGCATGTTATCTATCTATCCATACTCTAATCTCACAAAAAGATGTCAGTAGATTGTATTTTCCTCCCCCACAGAACTCAGACCTTCTTTGCCGTAGAATGTTTTGCCTGGGTCCTAGTTCCCACCTAGCCCTGCTCCCCCCATCTGTCTGAAAGTCATTCAATGAACTATAAATGCTCTTGTATCAAAGTAGTGTGTTCAGTAACACACAAAATAATGGTTTTGACAAAGGCAGCACATAAAAATGAATGCTAAATCTCATATTCATTTGGGACTATATTCTAATGCAGAAGCATACAATTTTCTCAACTGCTGCACCTCGACTGACCATAGTAACATCTTTATCTGAGACGGAGTATATCTATGTATACAGCTGTCACTTATGGGATGAACATAAGAACAAGCCAGCTGGATCAGACCAGAGTCCATCTAGTCCAGCTCTCTGCTACTCGCAGTGGCCCACCAGGTGCCTTTGGGAGCTCACATGCAGGATGTGAAAGCAATGGCCTTCTGCGGCTGTTGCTCCCGATCACCTGGTCTGTTAAGGCATTTGCAATCTCAGATCAAAGAGGATCAAGATTGGTAGCCATAAATCGACTTCTCCTCCATAAATCTGTCCAAGCCCCTTTTAAAGCTATCCAGGTTAGTGGTCATCACCACCTCCTGTGGCATATTAGAGGTTTATTTTTAAAAAGTCTACACTGTATTGGTCTCAGAGGACAAATGAGAAGTTGGCATTCAATGTTTGTTCTGTTTATAAATTAGAAATAACAAAATGGAATGGAAACCGAACATCCTCTTCTTCATTCACAACACTAACCAGCAGGCAGCATTTAGAGAATTTAACAACACAATCCTCAAAGGGACACAAATGAGCTTAGTGAGTCAACCGAACCATGTCCTGTTTTCCCTCCTCTGTGACCCTCCGCAGTTTATTTTTCACTTTGGTGGAAGTAAAGTATGGAATGCCTTCAATGCACTGCATCTCACTAGTCTTTCAAATCTAGAGGACGTGTAGAAATTCAGCAGATGAAGACGTCCTCATCACTCTATGCCCATTTGTTGAGTTCCTGCCTTTCATCAGGATTTTTAAAAAGCAAAACTCATCTAGGAAAAGATTTACCTGGGCCAGAAAATAAAAATGTAGCATCCTTGCTTCCTCTTCTTTTTATTGTTTTGATTATAGGGTGCAATTTGCTTTATGTGTTTTAAACACGCTGTAACTCCAGAGACCCTCCTGAGATGGACCACAAGGTAAAGACACACAAGATCGTTTAAAAAAGGTTAAAAGAAGGCATCTCAAAAGACTGCAACGAAAAACAGCTGCTCGCTCTGCTTGTCATATCTGACTGTTCACACCTCGATCACATTCATGTGTCCCCGCTTTAAGAAGTTTCAAGATGTGCATTGGGAATCAGAAACACCTTCAGAACACCGTTGAGGTTATTGCTTTTTGAGCAGAAGCTGCCAAAAGAAAATAGTGGAAATGAGTGGGAAACATAAGAGTTTGGGCTCACTCGCGTTGACCTCATTAACACCCGGCTGTAAATGGACAACTGCAGAGGGGTCCAGTGTGGCAACCTAAAACAGTAGCCCAGCGGTACCTGAAAGACCAACCACGTTTGTTTCAGCAGGAGCCTTATTTAAAGCCAGCTGAAGAAAAAGTTCTGACTCGCACAAATCCATGCTGGCTGAAACGTGGTTACTCTTTTAAGGGGCCACTAAACTTCTGTTGTAAATTAATAACCTTTAGCCCGCCATATTGTTAGACATGACGCCGCTCTGTCCCGGCGTCTCTATAGTGAGAGCTCGTCCATCTCTCGCAAACGAGCAAGAAGGAACTGCATTTAGTCCTCCTCTCCGCTTGGGGGAGAGTCTGCCTATTCCATCTCTATGGCAACAACTCTCATAGCGCGTCGAATGTCTCCGATTCCTGTGTGTGGGCACTCTATGGTGTGCGGGCGCTCATCTCTATGGTGCTGGTGGGAGGAATCTTCCGTTTACTGTCCTCCAAGGGCGGCCACTCTTGCTGCCTTTCTTCCGGGATGGGTGGGAGGTAGTTGTGATGATGGCGGACGAAGATGGGAGAGCGGATCCGGAGTCCTGTGCTCCTCGTCTGGAGGCGGAAGTGGAGGCCGCCGGGGACAACGAGTTGGACTTCGGGATCCCCCTGGACTCCAACGGCTACGTGCTGTACAGGTAGTGGCCGCGGCTGCGCAGCCCCTCTCCAAGCAGCCAGCTTTTGCTCAAGCGAAAAATGGGGTCTGCCGGGGAACAGTCACGCCTTCTTCCCTGGCTCGACCTGTTTGTTTTGCATCGCTCAGGAGGGAAGGGAAGGCTCTCTGCATGGACTCCGAGAGGCACTTTTAAAGATAAACCAAATAAAAATAAAATAAATACTTGGAGAATGAATTGGGGCATTGCAAAAAGATTGCAACTGCCGGAACTCCCCCCCCCCCCCCTTCTCTTGCGTCCTGAAATCTCTGGTCCCTCATGCCTAGAAAGGGACTCGTGGGAATTGCTGGGTTTAGAGGAAAAGACTCTTTGTATATGCCTAGATGTATATGCTGGCATGAAGCGCACAGTAATCAGTGCCAACTGTGTCTGACCAGCGGGGCTTTGAGTCTCAAAAGCATATACCCTAAAAATCTGGACTGGATCTAACAGTTCTATGGCAGACCGACACTGTGAAACTATCTGCTCTTAATGTTATACATGAGTATTGTAATTCTGCCCTGATGTTATTGTCTTGGATGAAAGGGGATTAGGGGTACTCATGCATAAATCCTGCTGATTTCCCTCAATCACCATGATTTAGGTCACATGTGACTCTCTTTATACAGTTATTAGCCCCAATGGATATTGCCTGCCACTCAGTCAGAATTGAGGGGCAGCACAGCTATCTGTCGGTGAAGCCTTTGAAATGTATGTTTCTTTGATGTGTCTGTTTCATATGCTTGTCATCAATTATGTCTTTACAGGGACAGAAAGGAATGGGCTGATATTGAGCCAGTACCTCAAGATGATGGGCCAAACCCAGTGGTTCAAATTATATACAGCGAGAAATGTAAGCTTTCAGGGGCATTTTAATAAACCAGTAAGATGCCCAACAAATAGGAAAGGAGTGGGCAAGGGCCAGCTGCAACTTTCCTTCCCAACTGGATTTGCCTGCCTTTCATTTTCCTAGCCCCAGTTTTCTCACTTTGCCCCCTTGAGATCTGTAACTCTGCTTCTTCCTTCTCAGATTCTGTCCTGTCACTGTGATAGTTTCTAGTAGTACTTGTACAACAGCTGGAACAATTTTTTTTCACAGGACTTTCCCACCTGATTAATTCTGCATGTGGAGGGCAGGCCTAAAGATAGTGTAGGTGTTCCTCTTAATAAAAGAAAAGAATTGGGAGTTTTGTGGGAATGCAAAGCTGATGGAGGAAAGATGATGACTGAGGACTACACTTGCTGTGAGCAATAATGTGTGGTGGTTAACAATTATTTACAACCTCACCTGCTTGTGTAAAAAAAATTAAAATACACTTTTGGAGTAAATACCAGTAAGCATGATTTCAGGTATTTCTGTAGAGAATATGGGTGCAGACAAAGAAGAAAAGTGAAGATGTTGAGTTACGCACATGTAGACTTCATCCAAGGATGTGGAACTGAAAGGCCAATGTGTAGGCTTTGCCAGAACTTTGTGCTTTATTTTTACTTTTTAATTTACATTTTGCTTTTCTCTATGATTGGAACCAAAGCAACTTTTCACATTTTTCTCTCCCCCAGCCCCCTGAAATGTTTTATTCTTGCAACAACAACCTTTTGGGGTCGGTTAGCTTGAGAAATTGTGACACACTCTGGGTCACTTGCAAGTTTCCGTGGCAGTGCAGGGATTCAAATCCAGTTTTTCCAGTTTCACTTCCCAGTAAGCGTGATGCCATCCTACCCCACTCCAGTCTTTAGGGAGGAACATAAACAACTGAAGCCTTTTTATGCTGAATCAGACTGTTGGTTTCCCCAGGCCAGTATTGTCCGCTCTGACTGACAGTGACTTTCAAGGATCTCAGGCAGAAATCTTTCCGTATCTCCTGCTACCTGAACTCATTAAGCTACAGATGGCAGGGATTGAAACAGGGACCTCCTGCCTGCAAAGCAAATGCTCTACAACTGAATCACCCCAAAAGGTTGTTGTTGCAAGAAGAAGCTAGGTTAAGGGCTGCTAGATTGAATGAATGACACTTATCAGTAGTGACATAACAGTAAATTAAAGTAGAAAGATGGGAAGAACTTTAGAGGGTTTCAAGGAAAGAACAAGGAACATGTTTGATGTATGGAAAAGTATGAGCAAAGAGTATACAGGTTTGGTGAAGAGCATCACCAGCACCCAAGTAACAGTAGCTGTGAAAGATATTGGCAGCAGTGTTTGAACTGAGTTGAAAGAAATGAGGGGTGACTAAAAAAAGTCCGGTGTCATTTGGCTTAACGCCCTTTTCTCCACCAGTCAGAGACGTATACGACTACTTCCGAGCCGTCTTGCAGCAGGATGAAAGGAGTGAAAGAGCGTTCATGCTGACAGGGGATGCCATTGAGCTCAATGCTGCAAACTACACCGTATGGTAGGCAGCAGTGTTCAAGTTTTGTTGTTGTTGTTGTTGTTGTTTATAAGAGCTTTAAGTAAACGAGTATAACATTCTCTTGCTAATTTCATGTATGAGACTTGAGTGCCCTGACATTTGCCATGGTATTCCCTTTGTTGAACAACTGACAATGCATGTTTTGTGTGGCCACCTTTGGTGAGCGTTTGGTCAGCATGGTGGAAGAGCTAGACTCCAGATGGGAAGTAGAAGAAGAAGAGTTTGGATTTATATCCCCCCTTTCTCTCCTGTAGGAGACTCAAAGGGGCTTACAATCTCCTTGCCCTTCCCCCCTCACAACAAACACCCTGTGAGGTGGGTGGGGCTGAGAGAGCTCCGAAAAGCTGTGACTAGCCCAAGGTCACCCAGCTGGCAGGTGTGGGAGTGCACAGGCTAATCTGAATTCCCCAGATAAGCTTCCAGAGCTCAGGCAGCAGAGCGGGGAATCAAACCCGGTTCCTCCAGATTAGAATGCACCTACTCTTAACCACTACGCCACTGCTGCTCCTGTGGTCCCAGTAGCTGCTGGGACCACAAAACGCATATCATCCAAGAGATGCACAAGTGGCAGGTTTGATTCAGGGTATAGTTGAAAACATTGCGCCCTTGCCTTGCCAAAACTTCTCCATCTGTGTGATGGAGAGTGAGGCTGTCATACCCCACACCTCTTGAGCCCCTGCCATTGGCACATGGCTGTCATGTTTGATTAGGGCATAAAGATGTAAAGTCCCACATACGTTGGCTGGAACAGCATGATCAATGTCCCAGGTAAAATCCAGAAATCAACCACACTGTCAGTTGAATGCATTTTTTACCCTACCTTTCTTCTCAGTACACAGCCATGAACACGATTCTCCCTTTCTGCCTTTTGTGGCTTCCCCGGGAGATAGTGAATGACCCAAGGCCACGCAGTTAGCTTTACTGGAGAATGGGAAACTGAATCCAGATTGTAATTGGGCATGCTGAACTGTATCCTGTTTACATGTTGGATGTGACGTGCGTCCTTGTGGCTATCCAGTGGCCCTGCCAGAGGGTGGAGTGGGGGGCTAGTAGTTGGACAAAAAGGGAAGCAAACTTGTTTCCTCACTACATATTATAGAGCAATTGGAAGAGAGAGCTGCCTGAGCTAGGCCTGGACATTGATCTTCGAAGGCCTTGTGAAAATCTTATCTCAAAGTGGTAGGCTGATTTGGTCTAGGTTGATTTGCTGATGTACATGTCCAGTTTTAATACAGCATTTAAGAGGGTTTTTATATTTAGTTTAGTTTTATTTATTGACTATGGATTGCAAGTTACTTTGAGAGCCTTGGCGAACAATTTCTTCAGAAAGTGAGACCTTCAGTCTCTTTAGATGCTGTATTGATTTGTCACCTCCAGGACAGTTTCTGCTAGCAGAAGGGAAAGAGATCACCCCTTCTTCTCGTGGCTGGCCTCTCACTCCCTACTTATGTTGTTTCTGGGGATACCTTCTTCCCCACAGAGCTGAATGTCCAGAAGAGGGGTGTGCAGCAGGAGTGGAGAGATAAAGAGGGCCTGCTCTGCCGATCCCTTATTGCAGGATGCAAGCTGCATTTTATAATATACTGTCTGGGACTATCTGATTACACAACTGGATAAAGGCCAAAATATTGCTGTTGTTTCTCATAAGCAGTGCCTTATTTGCACTGGATGCAATCCAGATGAACTCAGCTGTGTGGAGAATCAGTGGAACTTAAGTGTACAGATCCTTTTCTGAATTGCACTTGGTATGACTCAGATGGATGTCTCTCTCTTCTTGTGTCTGTCTTAAGGTTATTATAAGTGCCAGACCTAATAGAAGATTTGTGCGCCAGACAGCTTTTCTATTCATGCAGTCTCTCAAGCCAGGATGTGGGCCCAGGTCTCAGATTTTAGGCAGATAGTTGCTATTCTTTTAACCTTACCATTTGGCATAACGGTTTTCCTAAAAGATCCCATCTATTCCTTTCGCAATTATTGGACTTGTTTTTTGAAATTTTGCTCCTGTGATTTTTTAAAAAAATGATTGTGAGCAGTTGGTTTTTCATTATTCTGTACCAGTGCAAGAAACAGCGGAGAACCATGGCCCAAGATCAGTTTTTCTTGACATTTCTTTTTCTGCAGGCACTTCCGCAGGGTGCTTCTGCAGTCCTTGAAGAAAGACCTGCTTGAGGAACTCAATTACATCACAGCTATCATTGAAGATCAGCCAAAGAATTATCAAGTCTGGTAAAGCCTGATTCTGTTGTGTCCTTGTTCTGTGTTGGTGGTTCCATCTGGGGAGGCTAGATCAGTGGTTCTCAAACTTCCTAATGCCGCGACCCTTTAATACAGTTTGTCATGTTGTGGTGACCCCCAACCCTAACATTTATCCATTTTACAGATGGAGAACACTGATGCAGAGAGTCTTAGGTGACCCGTGTGAAAGGGTCGTTCGACCCCCAAAGGGGTCCCAACCTCCAGGTTGAGAACCACTGAGCTAGATGATCACATACAGACCACTGCTCAGTAGTTTAACCAGGCCCATATGGCTCAAATGTAAGAGAATAATGCAAGTTGCTTATATCTGTGTCATCAGTAATGGGCATGTTATATTTTGCAGAGGGCCATTATTGGATGAATGCAAGAGGAGGGGCAAACAATGCTGATAGAAAACCAGAAAGGCTTTCTGTACATTGACAATGCTAAAGACATGGGTCAATGAAACCTATTATGTTGAAAAAACTATAATGGTGAATTAATAAGCGAGTTAGAAATAAGATCCATTGCATTGAAAGATGGTTTCCACCTTGGGACTGTGTACCTTGCCCCGTGTGCTGTTGTGCCAGTATAGCATCTCCTCAAGGTGGGCTGTTAGTAGTTATGTATGTGGAAAATAGGTCTGGTTCACACATGCACATTTATTACAGGTGGGTTGACAGTGGCATCAAAAGATGACTCACAGGTGAGCAAGTCAATGCAACTGAGTTGTAGCTGAGGGAGCTTTCATGTAATGTGGCAGCAACTCAATGGATTCAACTCACATGATCTGTGAGTGTGGACCAACATTCCCTCATTCAAATGACATTCTACCTCATGTATTTTCCTGGTGATTAGCACCCAGCATGGTGCTTTCACAGCAACCAAAAAAAATATATCCCTTAACACTAAAAGTCACTGAATGGATGTTGTTTGAAAATGCATTGTGCTTTCTCAATTCATAGGCACCACAGACGAGTGTTGGTGGAATGGCTGAAGGATCCGTCCCGGGAGCTCGAATTCATAGCGGACATTCTTAACCAGGATGCCAAGAACTACCACGCCTGGCAACACAGGCAGTGGGTCATTCAGGTATTTTTGTTCCTGCCGTTACTGAGCAAGTATTCATCCTTATCCTGGAAGGAATGGGTGCAGACAGTTGAAATGTACTGTCATGACTCCCTTTCAGTGAAGGGCAGCCACAGCAGTTGAGAGATCCCCTTCCCAAGCCTTGCTCTCCATATCCTGCCTGCAGAAGTGAGGTGGGTGTCGACCAGAGACAGGACTTTTTCAGTGGTGTCTCCTCTCCACTGGATTGTCCCAACTCTCTGTCTGTTGAGACAGGAAAGGGTTACATTCCAAACCCATTCGAGTGGAGTTTGAACTTGAATCCTGCCCCTGGATCATTTTTGTTGACGCTATAGATCAGTGGTGGTGAACCTATGGAACTCCAGATGTTCATGGACTACAATTCCCATCAGCCCCTGCCAGCATGGCCAATTGGCTGATGGGAATTGTAGTCCATGAACATCGAGTTCCATAGGTTTGCCACCACGGCTATAGATGGATTGTTTCATCTTTTCAAAAAGTTCATAGGTCAACTCAGTTCATCCTATCAGTCCACACACACTCCTACACATTTCACCCGAGATGCTGTTCTGCGCATATAAATATTGTTGCTTCTCTAGTTTACATTTCCAAATTACAAAGGCTGTCTTGTCTGTCTCCAACATAGTTTTATTCATCTCAGATATGCCGATTTAGCCCTTCAATCTAGAGCTGCTCCCCCTGGAGATAATTGAGGCAATTTCTTCCTTCCGTCCACCCTTTTTTTTTCTCTCAGGAATTTAAACTGTGGGATGATGAACTGGACTATGTCGAACAGCTTCTGAAAGAAGATGTCCGAAACAACTCAGTCTGGAACCAAAGATACTTTGTTATCTCAAACACAACTGGATATGATGACCCTGCCATTCTAGAAAGAGAAGTCCAGTAAGCAGCAGTTTCTCCAGCTTCCTTTCACCCCATTTGCACAGGTAGAGGAAGTGAATGTATTGAGGATTTCCTGGCCGCAGTTGAGACCGCAAAGAGACAGTGCTCTAGGAGCAGCAGTGGCGTAGTGGTTAAGAGCAGGTGCATTCTAATCTGGAGGAACCGGGTTTGATTTCATGCTCTGCCCCTTGAGCTGTGGAGGCTTAACTGGGGAATTCAGATTAGCCTGTGCACTCCCACACATGCTGTCTGGGTGACCTTGAGCTAGTCACAGTTCTTCGGAGCTCTCTCAGCCCCACTCACCTCCCAGGGAGTTTGTTGTGAGGGGGGAAGGGCAAGGAGATTGTAAGCCCCTTTGAGTCTCCTACAGGAGAGAAAGGGATATAAATCCAAAGTCGTCGTCGTCGTCGTCTTCTTCTTCTTCTTCTTCTTCTTCTTCTTCTTCTTCTTCTTCTTCTTCTTCTTCTTATTATTATTATTATTATTATTATTATTATTATTATTATTGTTATCATTATTATCATTATTATCATTATTATCATTATTATCATTATTATTCAAATTTGACAATCTTTAAAATTTCTTTATGAGAGAAATATTCCTTTCCCCTACTCAGGTGAAGCACAAATGTATATGACTGTAACAGGTGTATTCTTTGGTTGTTCCTCACCTCGAATCTCCTCGGCTTTGGATTTTCTTTGTCCCAGTTTTTAGATTGTAAGTCCCCCAAGGCAGGGATTTACAGCTCGATGCACAGTAAAGTGTAGAAAAAAAGCATAACAGTTTATTCCGCTGAGGGAAAAATACTTTTGAAACAATCCATATTGGACATTTGGCATTTCGTGAGTAATCCTTTATACTTGTGGCCACCTGAGGCTTGCCTGTGTGTGTTGTGCAGATCTAGGAAACAATTCTTTTTTTTTTCCTTGTTAAGAGAAACTTTCTATTATGAACAAAGGAAAAGCCCTTTTTCATGAGGGGAACTCTGCCTTTTTCCTCTTGGAATTGAGCGCTGCGGCACAGATTTCTCGTCGCTTTTTTTCTCTCCTCTGCTGTTCGTCAAACACTTTTACTTCCTCTCCTTTTCAGGTATACCCTAGAAATGATCAAGATGGTGCCTCACAATGAAAGTGCTTGGAACTATCTGAAAGGGTGAGACTCCAGTGTTTGTTGGTAACTGCAACTGTGTGCTGCAAGCAGAGCAGAACATTGTAAGGTGTGATATTTGACACAGAGTTGCAAAATGTTAGGGTTGTAAATCACAGCAGGAAAGACCCCAAATGTATTGGGTTAAATCAGTAAAATGTTATTGGGAGCGTATTTCAAGAAGCTTAACAAGTGATTCCTAAGTGAGAATATTTGCATTCAGTTAAATGACTCCCAGGGGTATAGTTTGCATTCAGTTAAATGACTCCCAGGGGTATAGTTTGCAGCTCAGAGTTTGGGAAGAGTATCCTTCCTCACCCTGGCAAGACAAAGGGAGCCTGCCAAAGTTCCCTTTTCTGCCCAGCTCTTAAAAGCTCAGGAGCCCAGTTCTTTTTGGACTTTAGCCCTCTTAGTGGTGCAATCTGTTCATGGCATGATGAGCTAGGAGGGTAGAGGGCCTATTATGGGCCTTGTAGCATGACCATATTTGACTACATTCTGATTTCACTCAGCTTTTCTGTTGGATCAAAGCTGAGAGGGCTGCTTTACACAAGAAGATGAAGAAAAGCTGGTATTTATACCCTACCTCTTCTCCATCGTAAGGAGTCTCAAAGCAGTTTATAATTCCCTTCCCCCCTCCCCCACAATAGACGCCTTGTGAGGTTGGTGGAGCCAAGATAGTTCTGCGAGAACTGTGACTAGCCCATGGTTCTCCAACAGGCTTCATGTGAAGAACTGGGGGATCAAACCTGTTTCTCCAGATTAGAGTTCTCTGCTCCTAACCACTACACCGCTGGCTCTCAAGGAAATAGGTGATGGTTTCGAGGAAACCAATTGTGATTACAAATGTCTCACCACAAAAGGAATAACCGTATAATGTTGTTGACATATTAATGTCATAGTAACAACAGAAGAACACAGAAAGGGAATTGATTTTTTTTAAATGGAAAGTTGGGAAGAAGTCATCTGGAGTTAAATATATACATTATCCTTTTATTAGCACAAAATAATACCAGAATAGAATATATGAAAACTCTCAGTGTCCAAGAGTGTGGAATTCCTTCAGAAGATTGAATCAGAGCAAAACAGCATTAGCGAACACCTATAGTTAATGTATCATGTGCATCTTTGTTGGCACTAGAGGTTTGTGACCTCAGTGCCCAGACAAGTACATACCTGTTCAGACGCTCATTCAGATATTCAGGACCCAAGCCATTTGTATGTCAACGTCAACACCTTAAATGGGGAGCCAGTGTAGTTCAGGTTTAGGATGTGCCATACAGTTGGTTGCTTGGAAACCTTTTTAGCAATGAATGATTCATAGTTGGCTGTTTCACCTTGATTGATTGATTGATTGATTGATTGATTGATTGAATGAATGAATGAATGAATGAATGAATGAATGAATGAATGAATTTGTAGACCGCCCCATCCCCGAGGGGCTCTGGGCGGTGCACAACAATATTCATTACAATTAATACAATTATTAAACCAATAAAATCTATTAAAATCTATTAAAAGCAGTGGTCAATACAAGATATCAGGCGCCCCAAAAACCCAATTTAATTAAAGGCTTCCCTAAAGAAAGGGAACGGCCGGACTCCCCTCTAGGAGGGTAGCATATGGTGGTAATCAGATATATATAGAGAGGGGGCGCACATTTCAGCGACTGGACACTCCGAAGGCCCGGTGGAACAACTCAGTCTTACAGGCCCTGCGGAACTCACCAAGGTCCCGCAGGGCCCGGACAGCTGGAGGAAGAGTGTTCCACCAGGCCGGGGCCGGGGCTGTGAAGGTCCTGGCCCGTGTGGAGGCCAGCCGCATCATTGAGGGGCCAGGAACCACCAGCAAATTGGCCTCTGCGGAGCGCAGAGGCCGAGTAGGGGCATATGGGGTAATGCAGTCTCTGAGGTATGAGGGTCCCAGGTCGTGTAAGGCCTTAAAGGTCAAAACCCACACCTTGAAAACTATTCGGAATTCCACTGGAAGCCAATGCAACTGGCACAGCACAGGCTGGATGTGATCACGAAAGGCGCCCCCTGTGAGCAAGCGCGCCGCTGCATTTTGGACCAGTTTCAATTTCCGAATCAAGCGCAAGGGAAGGCCCGGGTAGATTTATCCGAGATTTCAGAAGCTCTCTGACTTTTGTAGGTACAGTGCGATGTAAGGAATAGGATGTGACCTTTGCGTCCTCATTCCTAGTGGTTTTCTTCTCGTGTCAGGATTCTGCAGGATCGTGGTTTATCAAAATACCCTGGTCTCCTGGAACAGCTGCTGAACTTGCAGCCCAGCCACAGTTCTCCCTACCTGATTGGCTTCTTGGTAGACATATATGAAGACATGCTAGACCACCAGTGTGAAAACAAGGAAGAAACACTCAACAAAGCGTTAGAGGTAAATGTAAAACCTTATCTTTTTAAAAGCACTGCACTTATTTACCTGGGCCGCTATTGTTTTTAGCCTGCTTGGCAGCTGTCAGTACAGCTACCTCTCCCTGTAGAATTTCATCGTGGAAACTAAGAAAGTACCAAATTTTAGCTCATTGCAACAGATTCAAGGATAGGTGGTTTTTTACACTGTCTCACAAAGTTTTTGCACAATTGTAAAGTAAAGCAAAATTGTATTGTCGAAGGCTTTCACGGCCGGAATCACGTGGGTGCTGTGTGGTTTCCGGGCTGTATGGCCGTGTTCTAGCAGCATTCTCTCCTGACGTTTCGTGGTACACAGCGCACAGACACATATCAAAGAACACGAAAGGCACTGCAGACTATTTCAGCCAGAAAAATCAGCAATAGCAGAACCCATGATAAACCAACCTGGACATAGAATATTATTTGAAAAAACAGAAATTCTGGACTACTCTGAAAGCCACTACGTCAGACTACACAGAGAAGCCATTGAAATCCATAAGCACATGGACAAATTTAACAGGAAGGAAGAAACTATGAAAATGAACAGAACTTGGCTGCCAGTGTTGAAAAATACTAGAGTCAAGACAGTGTCTAACCAGCTCCACACAAACACAGGATGACCATAGACAAAGGAAACAAAGGCCAGGATACTTCTATTCAGATGCTCCCACCAGTGACCTTGCTATCTCCATTGTTACTCCCATGCTATAGCCTTCATTGTTACTCATACTTCTATTCAGATGCCCTCAACTATTGACCTGGTTGCCTTCTTTGTTACTCACAGACAATGTTTCTTCACCCACCCTGGACACTCCAACAGATATATATACTCCACTTGCTTTCCCAACATCAGATCCTCTGAAGATGCCAGCCACAGATGCAGGCGAAACGTCAGGAGAGAATGCTGCTAGAACACGGCCATACAGCCCGGAAACCACACAGCACTAAAGCAAAATTAATGGGAGCTTTGCAATACGGTGGAAGTTGAGAGTTCTAATTTTCAGGGGATTTTCAGTGGAGTTACCTCGTGTGTAGAATTTCCTTTTCCTTGATGCTTGCTAGGCACCTACTATAAGGTGCCAGGCCAAAACATTTCTTTTTATCCAGGCTTTTAATTAATAATTTACATTGTTTTATAGTCCGCTTTTAGCTGAGAACCGTTTTGAGACTCATTTTAAACTGCTCAGTATTTTGTGTTATTTTTAAGCTGTCACTGTTTTAGTGGCTTATGAACTGTTAACTTTTATAGTGTCATTTTTTTTAAAATGACGGCTTACTTCATGGGTCACCTCAACCGGGTTCTCTGAAAGGGCGGCACAGAAAATGTCTAAAATAATTTCCATCAGTTGTTTAGTTATTTATTCAACTTCTGCAGGTTTCTTGAAATATCGTGGCACGAATGTGCTTTGTTCATAGTTGCTGTCACCGCTGAGTTCATACCTGCTGTTTATCAAATTGTTAATATTTAATGTTTGTCTCGACAAAGAAAGTCTATTTGAGCTTTTTGACTGTTTCATTTCAGGTCGCTTCCATTTTCTGTTCCCCTCATAATGTGCCATTCTGTGCAGATGCAGCATCTGATTTCTCTTCATGTCTAATATGTTCTCCAAACTCCTAATTTACAGTGAATGGCTTCCAGCCAAAACCGTCTCTTTCATAACGTGTGGGTGGCAAAGGTGCCATCTAACACTGCCTGTTTAGACGCGGCACTGTGTTCGCTACTTCTGCTGTTTTGGTGACAGAATCGCCAGTTTTGAGCTTCGGCTATAAATCGTGGTACATCAATATCACGTAGATGAGGAGGACTGGGAAATGGTTTATTTTTATTACTGTCCCTTTAGAGTCCTGGCTTATGCTTTATAGCCCTAATCAGAGGACTTACTTAGTCGTCAGGTTTGTTCATTTCCGTTACTATGTCAAATTTCAAAGGCCAGTGGCTTAAATGCTCAAACAAGAGGGAAAACCTTTTCTAAGAAGGATACATCTTTATATGCCAACAAACCTCTGTGCTGTGTCATTCATCGCTTTGAAACCTGGCACTGCTGCTCTTGAAGATCCACTGATCTACTTTACTTCCTTCATTTGTACCCCACTTCTTTCTTGAGTGGGAACACAAGATTCTCCTCTCCTCTACTTTAACCTCAAAACAACCCTGTGGGTTAACCTAGGCTGAGAGTGTGTGACTGGCACAAGGTCGGCCAGTAAGCTTCCATAGAAAGTGGTGATTCGAACCTGGTATCCCCAGATCCTAACCACTATGCCATAGTGCCTCTTTCTGAGAGCTGTCCTACATGCAGTGCAAAAAAAGAAGAGGAAGTATGCAGACTTTACTGCTTCAGATGCTGTGTTCGTATATGTCAGTGATGGTGAACCTTTTCGAGATCGAGTGCCCAAATTGCAACCCAAAACCCACTTATTTATCGCAAAGTGCCAACACAGCAATTTAACCTGAATACTGAGGTTTCAGTTTAGGAAAAACGGTTGGCTCCGGGGAGTGCATTACTCGGGAGTAAGCTTGGTGGTAGTTGGTGGCTTTGTTTTGACGCAACCGTGCAACTCTTCCAATGGGTGACTCATGACTAGGAGAGTTTACTCAGGAGCAAGCCCCATTGCCACCAACTGAGCTTACTCCCAGGTAAAGGATTGCGCTTTAGTTCTTCGCATGAAAGTCAGTAGAGTTTAACAGCGCTTAATAGGATTACGTACACTGCTTCCCCAAAACTAGGTCTTAGGTGTAATGCTAACCCCACTCTTTGTCTTTGTAACCCTGGTTTAACTAGAGTAGCTGTGGTTTATGTTAATTGCATTTTGTCTTGCCATAATGTGAAACCATGGTTCCATTTTGGTTTATTGTCACAGTTAGTCTAAATTATGGTGTGAATGCAGATGTCCTGGTTTGTTCCCTAGCACTGCCCTCCATAGCTGTAAAAGAAAGGCAGTGAAACCAGCATTTGAGTGATTGGGTCAAATCCAGCAATATACCAGCAGAAGGTTTTGATAACGTGGCTTTTAGTCCATGTGGGTCCCATGACCCTCGGAATAACTTTTCCCTGGGTCAGCTAGGACAGCTGGAGGGGGATAGAATGTGGGAAAGCTCTTGATTTTTGCATCTGTGGATCAATGGGCTCCAAGCTGTCACCTGTAAATCTAATCCTATTTTAAAAAACTAAACATTAGAATAAATCATAGTTTTGCATTGGGTCTAAATCAAGCTAACGTGTAAATAATACAACTGTGCAAATAGCCTTTTAACAACCTTGGGTTTGTTTGTTTTTTCCTTTATTCAGTTGTGTGAAATCCTGGCTAAAGAAAAAGACATCATACGGAAGGAATACTGGAAATATATAGGAAGGTCCCTGAAGAGTAAACACTGTCCGAATTTGGAACAGAACGTGTCAACTGAAACGGATCAGCAGTAACTCCACGTGGGGAGGCGTGGAGGGGAGCACATTTAGCTCTGTGGTGTATTAAGCTATGAGTGGGGGGGCAGAGTTAGGCAGGTGACTTTAACTGATGTTGGCCACTCCCTTCCTAAATATGGCGTAGTTATTCATTACTGCCGAGGTATTGCTTTTAACCACACCAAGAGCGCAAAACATTTGGCATAACCAACTGACCCCTGGTAACTGCTGCTATACACATTGGCTATGGGATGTTCCAAAGCACTCTGTGTATGTGTGTGTTTTTTTAAAAAAAAACTTTACAATTACTTGAATTGTACCAAATAAATGCATTATTTCTGAACAGTGTATATGTAAAATGCTACAAAAGCTGTTTCATATCCCAGATCTGTTCCCTCCACATGGTGACCCCCATTCTGGTCACAGCAAGTGCATGTAAGATACCGAATGTATTAAAGTTGGATTGCGGAAATCTTTCTGCATGGTGGATTTATACAGTAACTTAATTTTAATCACCACAAGGAGAGAATGCAATTGTATGTTGGAGCAGCTATGCAACACTGATTGTGTTATTATTATACCCAACTAATGTCATTCAATAATTTGTAATAAAAGTATAGCAGGCAATTCAGCACCAAGGTCTGAATGGAGCCCTCTTTGTATCTCGCCGAGCTTGGACCTCTATTTTTTTTGGCAGTATCCTCAAGGGTAACCTGGTTTATTGCCCTTGTGACTGTCAGTGGCACATGCTTTGTGTACAGAGGGTTCCAGGTTTGATACCTAGCACCTCCAATTAAAGATTCTCAGATGGAAAGTATCTGGAAGCTACCATTATTTGCCTGGAACTCACAGGGGCTGCAGCCAATCAGAGTTGGCAATACTGAGCTATACTGGTGATCTGACTCCGTGTAAAGCAGATTAATATATTTATCTAGCTCAGACGTCCAATGCATAAGGGTTTTTTTAGGAGTTCCCAAGTAGAACCCGTTGCATCTATAAACTACACATTATGCTATATAATCATCCATAGGACTAGAAAGCAAATTATCCATTCCTATTTTTATAGTTTTCTATCCGATACATGGAAATCTAACACATGGAAATCTTTGTTCCTTGAGTCATTCAAACACAGCAAAGGAAATAAATTTGAAGCTAATCATATTTTGTTTATTCTTCAAATGTTTTAAAGCTGTGCTTGGCAGAGGTGCAGTGATGTTCATTTTTTTTCAGCGTTAGTACCTGTTTAAAGCAGAATTAGTCGTACAATGTCTGTTTCAAATAGAAATCTCAGTAGACACTTACAATGCAAGGAAACTTTGGGTGGCGAATGGGGCCTCTCTAATCCATTTCAAGTTGATTCTCTGGATCAAAGATTTTAACTTTGTTTTTGATAGCAGTCGTTAAAACAACTGGTTCACTTCAAAAACGCACGCTTCTACCTGCTGGAAGAGGAAGGTAGACGAGTCCTACAAAGTAGCAAATTAATACATGGTTTCGGGCTGCTGGTTAGTTGGAACCGTGGCATTCTAGCAACATTCTTCCCTGACGTTTTTTTATGCGCCTGGGCATCTGTGGCTGACATCTTCAGAAGATCCTCTGAAGATGCCAGCCACAGATGCAGGCAAAACGTCAGGAGAGAATGCTGCTAGAACATGGCCATACAGCCCAGAAACCACACAGCACCCCAGTGATTCCGGCCATGAAAGCCTTCGACAATACATTAAACAAAAATTTTTTGATCTGTTTGCAGGGGGAGGAGGCAATTTGCAAACACCTAAAAATTCACAGAAATTCTGACCGGTACGTTGGCTTGTATCACTTAGGTTTGCCTCTACTTGAAAACAAAAGTGAGATTTGGCTTTGAATCCAAACAAAATCAAAGTCCTCCATCTGCATGCATAAGAACATATGCTGTTTATCGTCTCCACTACTCTTAGTGATCTCTAAAGTGCTACCTGGCTTGGATCTAACTCTAAAACCAGCTCTCTCCATCTCTGCTTCTTATCCTTGGCCACCTCCCCATAATTGCATGCAGACATGGGCGCAAGTTGTACTAAACCCAAACAAACAAAGCCCTATCTGTCTTTCAAGAATCCTGCACTAAATTTCCATTTAAAGCAGAAGTCACCTTGTGCTGACCCTGAAACAAATGCTCTTTGCAGCGTACTGAGCAAAGACCCAAGTTTTGTAACCAAGCCTACATTTTGTCTTAAGAAGAAGAAGAAGAGTTTGGATTTATATCCCCCCTTTCTCTCCTGTAGGAGACTCAAAGGGGCTTACAATCTCCTTGCCCTTCCCCCCTCACAACAAACACCCTGTGAGGTGGAATTGCAGGGCTGTCAGAGCTCTAAAGGAAAGCTGCTTGACTAGCCCAAGGTCACCCAGCTGGCATGTAGTGGGTGTATGCACAGGCTAATCTGTTGAATCTCCACAGATAAAGCTCTCCACAGCTTAAAGTGGCAGAAAGCGGGGAATCCAAACCCGGGTTCCTCCAGATTAGGAATGCACCTGCTCTTAAATCCTACTACCACTGCTAATTGCTACCTTAATATTCCTAGAGGCACAAGGTGTCAAAATTTCGGTGGGTTCTCCACATGTGTTATGGACTACAGTTCCCATCATCCCATCAGCATCATGCTGGCAGGGGCTGATGGGAACTGTAGTCCATAACATCTGGAGGGCTGCGAGTTTGACACCTGTGTTCTAAGGTCTGTTAAAGTGACCAACCTCTCTATTTTAGCCTTCCACATGCAGTATGGGAGCAGCAAAATTGATGTTGCTTACATGGTTGTATTAAGCATTCTGAAGAGGTCCACAAATGCTGAGCTTCATTAGTCCCCTTCTTAGGGCATCTTGTCTCACTACAGAAAGTGGGTGTCTATTTGTGCTGTAGTAACTGGAGTCAAGACTGCAACACATGATCTGGGCTAAAACCAATATGACCTGTTCTTTGCCAAAGAGCTCAGGCTATGAGGTCTCTTGCCATCTGATGCTCACAAAGAGAACAGAGGTGCGTGGCCAGATATTGTCTGGCCAAGCTGGTTTCTATGATTTAAAGGCCAAATTCCAGACTGTGCATTAGAAACATTGTGGGGAATCCACCTTTAAAACTTTTAAGAGAGCCAGAATGGTGTAGTGGTTAAGAGCAAGTGGATTCGGATTTGGAGAACCGGATTTGATTCCCCACTCCTCCACCTGAGTGGCAGAGGCTTATCTGGTGAACCAGATGTGTTTCCGCACTCCTACATTCCTGCTGGGGGGACCTTGGTCCAGTCATGGTTCTTCAGAACTCTCTCAGCCCCACCTACCTCACAAGGTGCCTGTTGTGGGAAGAGGAAGGGAAAGAAGCTTGTAAAGCCACCTTGAGTCTCCTTACAGGAGAGAAAGGTGGGATATAAATCCAAACTCTCCTTCTTAAGTTGGTCAGGCCACTATTTCTTTTTTGTCTTTATGTGTGCCAGGGATACCAGCCTCCAGGTGGGAACCTGGGGATCCCCTGGAATTACAGCTCATCCCCAGTCTACAGAAATCAGTTCCTCTGGAGAAAGTGGGACGCTTTGGAAGGTGGCCTCTGGCATTCATCTCACTGTCCTCCTCAGGCTCTACCTCCAAGTCACCAAGAGTTTCTTGCATAAAGAGTTCAGCAGCACAGATTTGTGCTACCCAAAAAAGTGGTATAAGTAATTTCTCCCTATGGGCTTTCCTGGGAGGGAAAGGATTGGTTCTTTGGAGGTCGCTTGGTGGCACCATCCCCATCAGCCGCTGCACCGCCCTCCCCCTCTGCATTGGTCTGTTACTCTCAAAAAAGTCCTACACATACATCTCTTTTTTTCACATTAATGTAGCAGTCTAAATATTCAATGACGTTTGTAAAATTACTGTCACTGTTCAATAATTTCATTAACGCATAAAGTTTTTGATGCAGTTCTGAGCGGCCTCACTGTTTTGTTGACACCGTCTGGTCAAGACGGAATAGTGAAAAAGAAAACGAAGGATGGGTGAAATGCTGGAATAGGTATCTCATCTGTTATTTAAGACCCACCAAGGTTGGTTGGTGGAATGCATGCTTAATAGCAGTAATTGATGCTGAACTTAATTCCGAATTTTATTGAAATAAAATCAATAACAAATTCCTGAATCACCTATGTTACCAAAACAGAGTCCTAAGCAAATGCCACCCATATAGGAAAAAAATATTTCAATG
Source organism: Sphaerodactylus townsendi (assembly GCF_021028975.2). Taxonomy (NCBI): domain Eukaryota; kingdom Metazoa; phylum Chordata; class Lepidosauria; order Squamata; family Sphaerodactylidae; genus Sphaerodactylus; species Sphaerodactylus townsendi. Next base: position 104,906,747 of record NC_059431.1, on the reverse strand, counting down.
TGTCTTGAATTACATTTCGTTTTGTATTTGATTGTACAGAACCTGCTGTTCTGTTAAATCTATTAGTTTTGCTTAGTGCATTTGCTGCTCAAAAAAAAAAAAAGCTTAAAGGCAGTTACATGATTAAAGTTACAGATTAAAGGCAAATATCTTACATGCACAGTCTTACCATTTTGCTATTTTTCTCAATTGTTTGCATATTTTACAGGACTATTACTTCATATTGTAAATGGCACTGAAGCCACATAGTTGCCCTTAATAAACATGGCAACCACTTTCAAATACTCCTAATATAGGTAGGATTTCCAGAAGTAAAGATGGCTACCATTTTCATTGTTTTCAGTAGCAACTGAAGCAAAACTGCCCTTTGAGAAGATGGTTTCCCTGTAGACTCTATGGAAAGGAAACTGAACATAAAATGCAGACAACGTTTTGGAGAGTAGGAAAGAGGCTGAAAATGGATATCTGAAAGAAAGGCAAGAAAATGTTTATAGCTGAGCTAGATGAAACAGGAATGCCAGACTCCAGGTGGGACATGGGGATCCCCTAGAGCCCATCTCTATACCAGTGGTGGTACAGAGATCAGTTTCTTTGGCGAAAATGGATGCTTTGGAGGGTGGATTCTATGGCATTACACTCTGCTGAGGCTCCTCCCCAAACCCAGTCCTCCCTGGCTCCATCTCCACGAGTTTCTCAGTCTGAATCTGGCAACCCTATACGCACACCCTGCCAGTGGCCAGGGGAGACCTGGCAATGCCGAAAAGAGACAGAGGAAAAAGAAACGGACAGTATAGAACGGTTATGGCGAACCTTTTAGAGACCAAGTACCGGGGTGGAGCAAGGGAAACTCTGTCCAGGGCACACATGTGCCCTGTGCCCCTACCACGCCCCTGTAAGCCCCCGCCCTGCCCTGGAACGTCCCCGGAACACTCTGAAACACCCTTGGAATGCCCTTGCCATGCCCCGCAGGGGCACATGTCCAGTGCATCACGCACCCCTTACCCCCTTGGCACTATGCCACTGCCGAGTGGCCAAACTGGGGTGACAGCATAAGTGCCCACTAAGAGTGCTCTGAGTGCCACCTCTGGCACCCATGCCATAGGTTCGCCACCACTGGTATAGAAGAAAATGGGTGCAGGTATAAGAATCAAGAAGAAACCCGAGGTTGGCATAGTAACAGATTTAGAGAAGATTTAGGGCAGTGGAAGGTATGACATTCGGGCAGACCCAAGAGCAATCCTAACAAGCAGGTCTACTCAGAATTCTACTCGGTTCTGTCAAGGCCTACTCCCAGAAAAGTGTTCTTATGACCGCACTAATAAGCATGCTTTTAAGTAGATACAAATTGCACTGAACGTATTGGAATGATATAGAAATAAACATGGCTGTAGATGGTTAACAAAGCTGAAAAAGAGAAACATTATTTTGGTACAGTTGCTCTTTCCAAAGATGGGGAAAACCCATACGATTTTGCAAAAGCTTAATATAGGATTTCATTCTTGCAAATCAGTGCAAATCATTCAATCATATTGTTTTATTATGTTGGGCTGGCAACTCGGGTTGGGAAATTCCTGGATAACTCGGGATGGATCCTGGGGAAGGTGGGATTTGGGGAGTGGAGGATCCCCCAACAGGGCACGATATCATACACTCCACCTTCCTAAGCAGCTATTTTCTACAGGGAAACTGTTTTCTGTCCCCTGGAGATCAGTTGTGGCTCTGAGAGATCTCCAGGCCCCATCTGGGGGTTGGCAACATTCATCAATAAAGTTGATAAAGTTAACTTAAGATGGTCCTAGAAATATACATTTGGAAGATGGGGGAATATCGCTGCAAAATATTTCTCAATAAATATCATGCTAATGTAGCTCAAGTAAACTGTGTTTTCATATTGTTGGGATGGTAGATGTCGATTTACAAATAGTTCTGGTCACGTTCACAAAAATTTCCCAATAAAAGAGAAAAATAACACATCAGCACTTTTGTGGAACTGTTGGGGCTAATTCCAGTCTGTCCTCTGGAGAAGTAGCAAAGATAGAAACAGGAATTCTAACAGGACATCTTTTGGAAGGAGGCAAATAACAAAGGGGACATGTGTTATTGTATCAAGCAGTACTAAGAAGAAAAGCAAGTTGCAGGTATATTATTTTGAAAGTATTTAGTAATTCCCTTTCCCCAAAAAGGTGATAAAATTGATTCACAAGTGGTCGAAGCATAAAACACCGATCATAAAATTCACATCAAATGACAATAACTAAAACAAGTTTGGAGGCAAAACAACAGGCAACATTCCTCCCATAATCCTGTTTTAGGGCCTTTCAGGGAAGGCCTTTAGGATAGTGTGAATCATACTTCTTGATTAAACAAGTTCCACAAGTATAGTGAAAAGATATAGTTTTCTCCAATTTGGAACGAACAAATCCCTGCCAATAGAGGATTATATAAACATCGAAATTATTCTTTCATGGCAATGTAATTAAAATTTTCAATATAATTTATATAAAAACATTTCTAGTCAAGAAAAGGTTGCACATTACCACCTGTTGATTTTCAGGAATTATCTGTTCTGTTAAAACTGCTGTACTGATGAGTGTCCTCTTAAAAAAAAACACACTAGGCGATAATAATATTCACATAGTGTTTCCTCTGTAGCCCATGTTCAATACAGCTCTGAGAAGATAGCATAACTAGTAAGAAATTTAATGAGTGAATAATAAAAAACAGACATTGCTTTGATATCCTTACATGACACTTTTGTGTGTTGTGTTTCAAATGAATTATCTGGCATGACATTTGACCACTCAGTTCACAAGTCAGAGGCCTTCCAACATATTACTGGCTGCGTGTTCTTTCCTTATATTATAATATTGACCTGTTTCACAGTTCAGGATTTCAACTTTTTTGTTTTGAAGGCAAGTTGTGCCCCCCCCCCCCCCAGGTGGATTCCACACTGCAGATTTATAACGAATTGCAATCGTTATAGATTCATTTCTCATTCATGAAAAGGGGAAACGAGTTCCTTTATAACGATTGCAACCCGTTATAGATATGCCGTGCGGAATGAGCCTAACGTGGGGAAACCGATGACATTTATAACGACTGCAACCCGTTACAGATACGCCGTGCGGAATGAGCCTAATGTGGGGAAAACGAGTACATTTATAACGACTGCAACCCATTGTAGATATGCCGTGCGGAATCCAATCTGAGGGAGAAAAGGAGAGGAAAGCGTGAGGCGCTGAGGGAACGGAGCGAGCCCAGCAACCGCCGCCGTAAACCTTGCACTCTTTCCTCCCCTTCCAAATCCTCTCTCCCTCAAAGTCTCAGCTGCTCTCTTTCCTTCCCCTCCCCTCGTCCCCAAGCCAGGTGCTTTCCCTTCCTCTCGGCCGACGGGACCAGAAGAAGGGGGAGGAAGGCAGGCCGGGCTACGCGAGGAGGAGGAGGAGGAAGAAGAGGAGGAGGCGGCCGTGGCGGCGCTGTTACCGCCGAGCTGTGGCGAGGGAGGGGAGCAGCGGCCGGAGAAGCCGGCGAGACCCGCCGTCGTCGTCGTCGTCGTCGTCGAGCCGAGGGGCGGCGCTAGGCGCTGGCGGGGCCTGAGCCAGCTATCGAGTCACCGTGTCACGGCGGCGGCGGCTGCCGCCCGGGAAGCAGGGAAACTGCCGCCGCCTCCTCCTCTCCTCTTCCTCCTCCTTCAAGGCCTCGCTCCTGCCACCCTCGCCGCCGCCGCCGCCGCCGCCTCCTGCTCGGCCGGAGCCGCTTCCCTCCCTGCGCGCGGCCCAAGGCGAAGCGAATCCTCCCAAGGAAGGGAGGGACCGGCCCAAGCTAGGCCAGGCCTGCCCGGGCTGCGGAGCCGGCGCCAAGCGGCAGCCACAACCGGGGGTGGGAGGGCGGGAGGGAGGGAGCGGGGAACTGGAGCCCGGGACGGGCCTGGGCTGGGCCGCGCCGGGCCGCCGCCGCCGCCTTTCCCTCTGAACTAGGATGTCCCGACATGAAGGTGAGTGCGAGGCCGCGCCAGCCGGGGAGGGAAGGAAGGAAGGAAGGAAGGAGGGAGCGAGGTGGATCATCATGGCGCCGCTCGTGGAGTCCGAAGCCGGGAGCCGAGCCCGGCCTGGGGCGGCCGGGCGGGCGGGCGGGCAGGAGGGTGGGCCGGGCCCTGCTTTGCATTGTCATGGGGCCTGTGGCCGTTACGGCGGCGCTTCGCCCCGACCGGACGCGGCCTACAAGACCGGGCCCAGACCGCGGTGGACGCCTCAGCCGCCGGGCCTGGGCCCCGCCCTAGGCTGTGTGTGGGGGCCGCGGGGCAAGCGATCCGTGGCTGGGCAGGGAAGGGTGGCTGGCGACTGGGCCAGGTGGGGGAAACCAGCAGAAGGCTGGGGCTGGGGAGGGGCTGGGGAGGGTGGTTAACGATGCACGTGGGAATGGCGTGCCTACGCTGGAGAGTTAACGGCGCTGAGAGTTTGGGGGCTGCGGTGGGGCGAGAAGAGGACCCCGCTCGGGAGACATATGCCGAACACAGGCTACGTACGTCTGAGCAGCCCTGGGAAGGAATGGGCTGGGAGGGGGAGGGGGGGGAAGAAACAGGGGATATGTTTGGGCGAGGGAGGGGATTGCAGAGGTGGGGATGCCAACCCACCTGGTCTCGCCCGAGGCAAAATGGTTGCACGTTTTGACCAAATCTTCAGGTGGCGTGGACGTCGGAACACAGTCCAAAGAGGGATGTGGCAGCCGTCACGGTGAAGGTGTATACCTGGCGTAGTTGACAGAGGCCGGGAAGGTTCACGGAGCCCACCTGTGCATGAGTGGATGTTAGGTAGAATCGGGCCGGAGGGAAACACGCGAGTGCCTGAATGTTCTCTATTGAGGAAGTCAGTTTGGAAAGAGAAGTTGAAACTGAGCACTTTGGGCTCGCCATGAGAGGCATCATATGCTGGGTGCATACATGCTTTTTGTTTTGTGCAGTGGGGAGCAGCGTGCAGCTGTGGCTAGAGGAGAATTAACTTCAAATCGCAAAGGGTAAGAGGTGCGAGGGTCTACTAGTATGTACTCTGTTCTTGTACCATGTACAAAGTTGATTGGGTGGTGCTTTGCCTTTGTAGAGGGTTATTGGAAATCGCAGCTGAGATCTAGCCTTGTCTAGGAACAAGGTAGAAATCTCTACTGTTCCAGTAGTTTTCTATTGTAGCACTGAGGTGCATGTGGAATACTAAATTCTCTGCAGTACTGACTTCCTAGTAACTCTGTCCCCTTTGAAACTGTAATATACCACGCTGCCTTCCGCCTTTTGCTTGGTCATGTTTGCGATAAAACGGAAGGTAAAGTAAGCGATAGGTCAGATTTCTTTATGTAATGTTTATTGCTGTCACTGAAATAAATGGATGTTCAGGAAAGAGGAAGTAACTGAAAAGGTTGAAAAGTGTGCATGGCAGGAGGAGAAAAATTATATATATACATATATCGAGCGTAAAGCATGTGGCTTGTGATGTTTAATACTATAGCGGAAGAATGATATACAGATGTTCCCCTTGCTTCTCTGAAATAACACTTTTGAAACAATATAAGGGCAAGTTAAAAAGGAAAGGAAGTAATCGCTGGTGGATCAAAATTTTTGCTGTGGCATTAAAGGTATATATGGTAATGATTCAGAGGAATAGAAAGAGTTCAGCACAATCAAAACTTTATGTTAAGGTATATGTTCCTCGTGTGTGTGTTCTTGAATTTTATTTTATGTGGTAGAATGTTTTCCTACTTTTTACAGTTCACATTCTGTTGCTTTGTGGGATTTTCTCCAAGAAGATGCATATATAGCACAAATGGGTTTGAATGAGTACTAGACAATTTTTTGAAGAATAAATCTGTTGGTGCCTATTAACCGTAATACATAAATGGAATCTGTAGGAGCATACAATGAATTGAGGGGCTATTACCCTGATTGGGGGCTTCCCAGAAGCTTCTGGCCAGCCTCTGCTGGAAACAGGATACTGGCCTAAAAGGACTCTTGGTCTGATCCATTAGATCTCTTATCTTCAAAGTGAACAATAAGTTATTTTCTACATTATTTTGGGATGAATGCTTCTCAAATAGTGGCTTAAGTCCTGCAATCAAATTGTATATAGACTTGAAATATTCCACCAGAATAAAAGATCTATTATAACTGCACTGATTAAAATTATAAAGGAGAGATGCCAACTGCTTCTGAGGTTTTATATGTATCTTGTATATGTCAGCTCTTCAGAATCTGAGAGTTATCCCTATAAATTACTGATTTAAAAAAATCATTTGCTTGAGATTCTGTAAACATACCAGTGGCTGGGTATACACTATGAACTCTTGTGAGTTTCTTTAGTTTTTGCTGCTTCCTGATTGTATGAATGTTTACTTAGAGGTAAGTTGCATAGATTTTAGTGAGACTTTTTTACAGGTCAGATCTTGGAAGTGCACCCAATTGATTAGTTGGAATATAATGGTAATAGTGGTTCAAGAGCCACTCAGGGCTCTTTGTCCTTTTACCCAGGCTCTTCTGATCAGTCTTTCCCAGAATGGCACCAGTCCCATGTTCAGGAAAGTGGGCAACGCCATTGCCTGGTAGGGCTTGTGGTTGGTATGTGGTTCCCATCTTGAAACTACCACTGACAGGAAAATTAGTTAGCTGCAAGCCTCCCCAGGGTAAAGGCCTCACTCCAGAGATGGTAGAAAGTGTGGCTCCTCCAGTTGCTAGAAGTCATGAATACCACTGGTACTGAAATCATTTCCTGGTGAGTGGTTTTAGTGATAGAAAGAGGCTGTTTACTTTTAATTAACGGTGACTACCATTTCGGATGCTTTCAGAAAACCTTCAAAAAGTTCTTAATTCTGTAGACATTTGTGAAGAATGGACTTTCTTCTAAGATACACACTGTTTGGTATTTAAATGTTCAGTTTGACATTCTCCTCCTGAACGACTATAAGAGGAACACTGCAGGTACCACTTCAAGGAATGCTAGAAGCATATTCAGTTCTTTCCAGTGTATTCATCTCTTGCACACTAGAGAATCTACATCAGCTTCCAAAGTTACCAGTTTAGAGTAACTCAGGCCTGTTGCAGCAAGTATTCTCAGTTACTTCATGCATAGGCATCTTGAGCTGCTCAGTTTGGCATATGCCACTGGTAATGGAGTTGTGAGGCCAGTGGAAATGTCTAACGAAGATTGGATTAATTTTTTTGGAGGGATACTTGGAGGGGTACCCAGTGAATCAAGAATGAATAAGAATCTGGGAGTCTGGAAGATGCCCTACAGGAGTAGGCTGGGACTGGTCAAGAGAAAGACAAAATCCTTGTTATTTCCTGAAGCAACAAATGCTAGATAGAGTTCTGAAAAGCTGACCAAGGTAGTTTGTAACTAACTTGCATTAGTGACTGTGGTGACGTATTGTCAGTTTATGTAGTCTGGTGTTTGGGCTCTTGGTGATACTTGGGAAAGGGAACCATTGGTTCTGCAGCTAGTTACCTTGGAACATCCTCCTCCTTGAGTAAAGCTGCTTGGGCTGTGGACTCGAGACCTGCATTGCTTGGCATCTTTTACTTTGCTCAGATTAAAGCCTCGTGATTGGTGGGCTGGCTCTGGGGTATGATGGCTGAGTTTTAGTCCTTGTTGTGGCTTGTGGAAGCACTCACTGGGGAAGAAGATAACTGTGAAGAAGAATCTCATGAAGTACGCCTGGGTCACTCCAGTTAAGACTGCAAGACTGCTGGTGTTACTGGTTGCATTGACCAGAAACTGCTCCAGTCTCTTTAACATTTTCCTTCACAATACTAGGCCAAATCTAGCACTAGTACAAAATGTAGAGGCCCAGAAGTCAGAATTCAAATACACATGGAATGCTCATACTTTCATTTGGGTGCCTGTAATATTGAAGCAGGTTCAAAAGCTGCACACATTTTCAGATAGGTTTAGCTGCTGTCCCACCATTAACAGCTACTTTGCCAGATCAGATTAAGGATTCCAATATTCCATTTACAGCTGCAGTCAGTGAAGGGATAACCGGCATTTGAGATTCAGAAGTCTGTCTCTGTCTGAGTATGGAGGCTCAATTTTAGCTTTTCATGGTTTAATACTTATGTACCTTTATTCCATGTGTTTTTAAAACTCCCCTTGAACACATCAAGCTGGTGACCAGCAGCTTTGTCTGGTATGAAAGCTTTCTTTTTGTTTACTTACACTTTCATTGACCCTGCATTCTAGTATGAAACGAGATGGCTTGATCCAGTCAACTGTAAGTAGAGTGCAAAACTGAGCCTAGCCACCCACCACCCCAGTGCCTGAGCACCTGGTGCACCAAGCTGGTATAGGAAGTTGGAAGCTTTTGTGTCACTCTTGCATCACTGTCCAGCCTTCTTCCCTCCACTTGTTTAAGAAACATGATTTGTGTTCCTTGGCCTACAAGAGGGTTAGACAGGAGTCTAGAAAGTGAACATAGTTCACATATCACCCTCAATGGCTTAGTAGGTCGCTGAATGCTTTGATGTACACTCTACAGATGAAATTCTGAGCTATATTAGATAGATAGATAGATAGATAGATAGATAGATAGATAGATAGATAGATAGATAGATAGATAGATAGATAGATAGATAGATAGATAGATAGATAGATAGATCGATCGATCGATCGATCGATCGATCGATCGATCGATCGGAGTGTGTATATATTTAGAGAGAGTGAATGTATACATACACAGAGAGCACAAACAGACACTCTTTTTCCCTGGTAGCCAGGGAAATTTGAGCAAAAGAACTCCTAAAGAAAGCCATCAACTGGTCTTGTTGATCAGATATATTGAAGTTGTGGTGTGTTCTGCTTTATTTTATATACTTTGAACTTTTTGTTGTGATATTTGCATTGTGAAGGCCTTTGGTCATATAGTAAACAATTGATATAGATAGTTGTGTGTGTGTATGTCAGCAATTCTATTTTTGCGGTACTTTTAAAGCATGAATTCTATCTAAATCAGGTGACTTGTTTTTCATTTGTGAGTTCTAAAGCACTGTCACTTCTGTTTATTTCTCTTCCTCTGTATAGCTTGAAAACCTTGAATTTGTGTGTGGCTGTGTCTCTAGCATCTTTTGTAATGAAGTTTGATGCAACTAATTAACTTAGTTTTCCTTTAGTCCGTCTTAGCTTGTCTTTTCATAGCTTTGCATGCTGAACATTTTTATCCCAAACAGTTTTCTTAGCTCTGGTTCTTCAGTTAGCATGCAGCTTAGAATATGGTCTTTAGTAGGAGTTACAAAGTCTTTGCAGTGTCAAAAGACAGCCAACCACAAAGTTTACACATGCATCCTACCAGGATAAAGGCATGTTATCTTTCATTGGAATGGCTAGGGTTATGCTGCTGAGAAACGTTCATTTGTTTGTTTCTGAAAATATTAATATCCCACATTTCCTTTTGGCTCAGTTTTGAAGCCTTTCTCCAACGCTTATGTTAGACTTGTTAGGCTGAAGGAAGGTGACTTGGAGGAGGGTTGGATTCACTGCTCTCACCATACTTTCCCTTGGAAGGAATTTGATTACTGAATTGAGTTTATGAATAGTTGAAGGGATGTGTTGCATTTTGAACTGTTATACTTTGCAGAGTTCTGGCCTGGGGGTGGGGTCTGAAGAGTTATAGTCACCCAGATGTAATTATCATGAAGAACGAAGGCTCCAGTTTTTGTTTGAGTCTTGTGAGATGAGTCCTTGATGCTTTGGCCCAGCCACCAGTGATGATTTGGAACCTCTCTGAATTGTCAAATGTTCAGTACACAAAATCATATGTCGCTTCTCAATTGAGTTATAAAAATAAGGTTTATTTATTTTTATGTCTTTGTTTATAGCTTTTTCAGTAAACTATGTGGTCAAGTGTCAAGCTTTTATCCAAATCTGTAGCAGTTAAAGGTTTATTTTCATCAAAGACATAATGGTGCAGTTCTTGAGTTACTCAAGTCTAAGCCCATTCATTTCATTAGGTTTAGTCTAGAATAACTGTACATAGGATTGCACTGTAAAAATCTTATTACTTTAGCAGAAATACCTGAGATAAAAATTGCTTTTCATCTGTCAGTTGTATTGTATGCTTGACAAATGCTTAAATTGTGGAATTTTTCTTTGTCCTTCTAAAAATCCCTGCTTAGGATATGTCAACCAACATTTCCTAGAATTCAATAGCCAAGACACACTTTCCCCTGAATTAAAAATGGAGGGAAGTCATTCTTATATGGGGGAATTTCAGATTAAATGTTATAAAAATTATATGTTCTCAGAGGAACCTACCACCTGTTTTTTTATGTGAAGTCAGTGTTCTGGACTTGCCTTGAGAAGAAAGTGGCCAGTCTAGGGCAGTGACTCATGCAGAACTGCACCAAGCAGTTTTCAGAGGAAAGTAATTCTGCTTTATTTCTTTGCTGGCACTTAAATGATCCAGTCTTGCCATATATGGAGGCGGGATAGAATTCATAGTTTCCTGAAGAAGAATGAATCGTTAAAGTGTTTACGTTGATACAAGATTGATCCTTTCTTCAACATCCAGACACATGTTTTTGAATATGAAGTTCTTCTAAAAAACATTTACCATGCAATTTCAGTTATTGCTTGCAAGGAGATTTGATTATCAAGTATCCATGTTCCTTTTTAATCTGGTCAGTCACTTTCAAACCTTGTTAATGTGCCACCACAAAACTACGAGCCTGTCGCTATAACTTAATCAATTAATAGCTCCTTAGAATATAACCATTAGAAGTGGCTTCCTGCTGTATCTCTGCATGCATTACCACTTTGGCTTTGTCACTTTCAAACCAGCCTCCACTGGGGGTGGGCCATTCTGAGTTAGTTTTCTGTTCTGACACACATGAAACAAATTTTCCTGATTTAACTATTTACTTTCAGTAAGGAAACTCATTCATCGATGGAGTCCTCCGGCCTACTTGAAATGTCCCATTAATTTCAGTGAAAGACTTGATCTGCACATGTAGCTAGGTTCTGCCCTTGATATGAGTGACATTTCAGGCGCATGTATGCTCTCAAATCAGTGATTTCATTAATTAATTAATATTTATTTATAAATTCAGTTTAATAGACCGCCCAACCCCAAAGGGCTCTGGGCAATGTACAACATATTTAAAACCAACTGTAAACAGTTAAATAACATAAAACTTTAAAACTATCATTTAAAATCACAAGGTACCAATTTTAACTTATAATTATATAATTATAATAATAATCAGATGGTGCTGATCATACAGTACAGTAGAACCTCAAAAATCACCGATAATCCGTCCGGAGATTATCAGCGATTTTCGAAAATGGCATATTTCGAGGTATGCTGTTTGCGCATGCGCAATGCCATTTGTGAATGCGCAACGGCGTTTGCATACCTTCACGGCCACCGAAAATCGAGGTGGCCGACGATTTTCGATGGCGGAAATCGGCTCCTGGCAATTGTCGAAGGCACCGTTTTTCGAGGTTCTACTGTACATGTCACGGGGGCTAGTTAAGATGATATTCCATCATGTTAATTGGACAACAGGAGTGGTAACCTTTCTATGGATGTCTCTCCCCCTTCCCCCACTGCCAAAGGCCCGGTGGAACAAAACCATTTTGCAGGCCCTGCAGAACTCGCACAGGGCCCTAACTGAAGATGGTAATGAGTTCCACTAGATGGGGCCAGAGCACTGAAGGCCCTGGCCTGGATGGAGGCCAATCGTATTGTGGAGGGGCCAGGGACTACCAGTAAATTGGCCTCTGTAGAACGCACAGGCCAAATGGGGACATAGGGGGAATGGGGATATTAGTGGACTCCTAGGTAACTTTAATTTCATTGTATAATGGCTGTATCACACACTCTGAAAAGCCTTGCTGTGTACCATATTTCAGACTAATTAATATATTGAAAGAAGCCACATCTCATTTGTAAGCTTTTGTTTAACCAGGTAATCACATGGCATAAATTACAAAAAACACACCCTTGATCCTTGAGAAGTATAGGGAATTTTCCAATATGATTTATCTATTAACTGTTGGCTATTGTCAACAGTGATGTTAACTACTGTTAAAGCTAACCACACTTTCTTAACATTGAGAACATAGAGCATGAGAGTAATTATTCTCAATCAAACCAGTGGTCCATCTAGTCCAGCATCCTGTTTCCAACATGCCAAAGGACAATTCACAGGCAACAGCCCTCACCTGCTTCCCAGCATCTGTCAATCGGAGACATTCTGTATCTGAAACTGTAGGTCCCATTGAGCTGTCATTTCCTTATCCTCCATAAATGTGGACACACACACTCGTTTGAAATCTAGTCATTGCCCCCTGCCTCATTTTATAGCATTGAGATCTACTAGTTGTATGAAGCAGTACTTCCTTTTTATCTTCCTTGACTTTACTGCTCTTCACTTTCATAGGATGACTGAGTTTTGTGCATAAATTGTGACCCCGAGTCATTTTTTAATAAGTGAAAAGCTGCATATGCTTTATTCTTCATAGGATAGGCACTCTAACCTGAGATCATTTTGGTTGTTCCTTTTTTTCTGCTCTTCCTCCTTAGTATTGTTTTGAGTTGCAGGGACCAGAGTTTTATGCACTATGCCAAGAGTAGCTGTTCCATAAGGGTGTTACTATGTTAGTAGTTTTATTCTCAGTCCCTTCCTTGGTGAGTTGTAGCATGGAATTTGCTGGGTTTTAGCCTGTCTGCACTCTGTTGACACTTTCATCAAGCTAACCACTCACAGTCCCAAATTTTTATTGGTCTGTCACCACAGTGAGAAGTTTTCTAGATTTTGATAATAAGCTATCTTAACCTTGTGATAACTGATACTGCTGCTAAATTGGCTTTTTTGGCTTTATTCTTACTGTTTGCTGTGTGTTTAAGTTTAATGGCAGTTTTGTAAGCCACTTTGCATATTTGTTCGGAAAAAATAGTGTATATAAATTCCACAAGGGGAAAAAACCTAGATCCTGATGGAGAAGAAATCTAGCTGACCTAAGATCAATAGATGATTTATTCAAACACCATGCTTTCTCTTCTTTGCAGCTGTATCAAGTAGCATACTACTCACAAAAATAGTTGGATACTAAATTGTCACACTTTCTGTTGGGTAGAATCAATTAGTGTTAACATCTTCAATTTTCTGTATAAAATAACTTCAGGCTCCAGAAATAGCACTGACTGTCTTCCATTCAGATTTCTAACAAGAAAGAGACTTGGTAAAAGGAAGCATTGGGTCCACTTTTAGTAATCTGCTCTAGTCCATTGAATTTTCAGGTTTCTGTTACTATCAGCTTCACATTGTTGTTTTGAAGTTGGGAAGGAAGTGGTACTAATACGCTGTGCATGCTGTTCAGTAATAGCGAATTGGGTACTTACTAAGGACAGGTTTAGCCTTTTTGATTTAAAAACTTTTATCTTCCGTTTGAAGTAGCAACTTCCGTTTGAAGTTAAAAACTGCTCAAGTGGGCATCCACAAGGATTTATAGGAGAATTTTCTTCCCCATCTTGATTCTCCTATCTTTTGTCTGTTTTTATTTTCTCTGGGTCTGTCCCTCACACACACACACTCCTCTTTTTTCCTGGGTGTCCACTCCTTCCCCCAGTCTACCTCCTTCACTTTCCAAATTAAATTGTTTCTCCATCATGACCTTGAGAGTCAAAATGAAACTCCTTGTGAGATCTCAGCATAGGAATCTGATAAATATTTCTTATATTTTCCTTGCTGTTTGGAAATGAGGCTTGATAATTATGTTTGCTGATTATTGTTTTCACTGGATGTCTAAGATAAGCTAAACTTTCTGTTCATGATTTATTCATTGTACAGTTGTGAACAGCTAATTGTACTTTTAATCATTATTATTTTGTGGAAGCTGTAGAGAGGTGGCATATAAGGAACAGGTGTTTATTTCCCGTTACAGCCCTTTCTCATGATCTCTTGTATTGTAACACATGAAGCAGTCGATTGCTACACATTGCTTTGCAGAGGAAGCTGTTACTTTCCCATAAGGTATCTATCAGTGGCTAAAACAGTGTAATGTTTCCCAAAGAATAAGTGATTCTTCATTTTTTAAATTTAATATGCACTGACAACATTGTTTGCAAATGTAGAATAGGCCTGTGCCAGAATATTTGACAAGAATGCCTTGCTGGATTAGGTCAAGGTTCATCCAGTCAGATGTTTTTTCACCACTGGCCCTATCAGATGCTTTTCGGAAAGGCCCAAAGTGTAACACGCAAGCCACTACTGGTTTTTCCTCTATAGCAACTGGTAATGGAATAGTGGGAAGGCACATAAGTTAGCCCTGCTGAAACCAAACAGAGCCTGAATGAGAGACCTCCTGGGAACCTCGTATATGCCTCTGTCAGTTGTGCAGTGGAAGAAGGGCAGGCTACGCATGGGGAGATATTCCTTCTGAACATTCATGTTCCATTAGGTACTACCACAGTTCCCACAGCTGACCTCCATTAACTTTTCTGATCCTTTAAAAGAGAGTGAGAGGCCTATTGTGGGCACCACTGCACTTCGTGCCAGTGAATCCCCAAGTTAACTCTACGTTCTGTGAAGAAATACTTCTGGGCTCACTACCAGTGGAAGTTAGTTGTGTGGGGGCCAAACTAGGCACTTATCCTTCCTCAAAGGTTCCTTCATTTGTATATTTAATTCTTTCCCCCAATAAACTTTCTGTTAAGATTTCCAGTAGACAGATGTTTATAGAATCGTGATTGTAGTGTCAGGCAAGTAAGAATAGTTCAGCCATGGAATCAGCTGACATGGGAAGTGGTGAGCTTCCTTGTCACTGGCAGTTTTCAAGTAGCAGCTGGACAAACACTTGTGAGGAATGCTTTAGACTGATCCAGCATTGAGCAGGGATTGGTTGAGATGACCTGTATGGCTCCTTTCAACTCTGTGATTCTGTTCAGGAAAACCAAGACTATTTCATTTGTGTATTTAGATCATAAGATGTCTAAGTCTACAGGCTTCTGACAGGTCTAACTGTGCATAATGTATGCATTGTAAGGAGTGCTGGGATACCAAGCCATTGATGTGTACTTGTGTTTAGGATTTGTAACTGAAAAAGGTCCACGGTTCCCTTTAACTAGCCGTATAAACAGGATACTGCAGAACGGAAGGGGCATGTTGACCAGATTGGTAATTAGAATTGCAGGTTTCAGCATTCCAAAGGAAGGTCTGTATTGAGGAAGAGAGCAGGCCACTAGACTGGGAGAGCAGTCAGCAAAGGGGATAACCTATTATTTATCTTCTCAATAGGATTTTGCACCAGTTCAGACAGAGACTAAGTGGTAGCATGAGACATAGGCTGGATTTTGGAATAGGTAGTACTGGTGCCAGAGAGAAGATGGGCATCTTTTTCACTCTCATTGTCCAGTAAACTTCTCCGGTGATAGATTGCTCTATTTCGTAGGTGTCAAACTCGCAGCCCTCCAGATGTTATGGACTACAGTTCCCATCATCCCCTGCCAGCATGATGCTGGCAGGGGATGATGGGAACTGCAGTCCGTAACATCTGGAGGGCCGCGAGTTTGACACCTGTGCTCCATTTGTTTGTATTTATATTAGAACACTTGTACCTTGCCCTTTCTGACACATCAAGGTGACTTATGAAAAGGTTAAAACAACAAAAATGTAAAAGATTGATCCGAAATCCCTTAATAAATGCCATCGAGTCACGTTTGACTTGTGGTGACCCCTGGTGGGTTTTCATGGCTAGAGATGTTGAATTGGTTTGCCATCACTCGCCTCTGTGTCATGAACCTGATATTCCTTGGAGGTCTCCCATCCAAATACTTGACAGGATCGACTGTGTTTAGCTTCTGAAATCTGAGGAGATTAGGCTAACCTGGGCTATCCAGGTCAGGGCACACAATTGGAAGCAAAAACCCAAAACATCCATGGGGGAATCAAAGTATTTTTTTTTACATATCTGAAAGAAAAATAATGAAGCTCTTGAACTTTGGTTACATTATATGAAAACAGGACTCACTGGGAAATATAGGCAAAATCGAAGGCTGGAGGAAAAGAGAAAAACTCAACATGATATAAGTTGATAACAGTAATGGAAGCCACAGACTTCAATCTGCAAGACTTGAGCAATGCTGTGAATGACACGATCTGTTGGAGGTCATTAATTTATAGGGTCACCATAAGTCAAAAGTGACTGTACACAGAAAAAGAAAGGTTGGTACTGTATGAGCTATCACAGAGAACATCCTTAGCTTATTTATATAGGAGTGCAGACCTTTGCACATGGAGGTTCTCTTTAGTCACTATAATTATTGATCTGTCTTTCCTGCATGAATTCGTTGAATCCATGCAACTGGTAAACACATAATACAACCAGTGCAGTGAAATGATTTACTATTAGAAAGATTTCTCTTTCTGCAAGAGAGTCCAAAAGTGAAAACCTATCCAGCCTTTGCTGGTAAGGAAGATCCATGCTTCATCTACATGGTAATTTTGTCCTCCTCCCCCTTTCCCGTATCTTTTATAGTTCTGTTATGCTTCTGTTTGAGATGGGCTTAACCGCATCTCTAAACAGGAGTCAAAATACCAGGATACCGTCGATCCGTAAGCATATCTCCAATGCTCGCCTTCCGCGTTTTAAAAAATGCATTGGTCCAAATAAAAAGGATTGTCTTGCATGCCTTGCCATTCTTGTTACCATAGTAAAGGTTGGCCTTTAATTTTAGCATTCTGCGTGATATTAAGAGGTTTTGGAATGAGTTTCCCCAAACCTCTGAAATATTGTAGAAATGGGTTGTGTGCTTCTGCATTTGTTTACAACTGGAAATCCTGTGACTGTGCCTTAAAAAGTTGGCATTGTGATAATTTTTTCCCCACTTCCCTCATATGGATACTGACCGTAATCCAGGTATTAGTATAGACGTCTAGTCTTATATTTCGACTGCTGAATCTGGTATGCCTAAGCTGTGTACACAGAAGGTTGCTTTCACATTTGGATCATCCTTTCTGGAGTGAGGCCACTGTGCTGGTGAGGTGTTTCTGTTACAATAGTTTGGGGTAAGTTCTTCATAAAATGAAGAATTATGGAATAGGTTTTTCATCAGAAACTTACCTAGTAAGTACTGATACGCTTTCACTTAAGTGGGGAAGGCTAGTGTGAGTCAAGAAAGTTCCAGGTCGGATTTTTGTGTAGCTGCAAACTCATTAGAGGGGCTTCTACAATCCACTGTTACTTCATATCTCCTGCAATACTGGAATAACATACTAAGGCTACCTTATAGGGCTGCTGTAGGAATTGCTTCTTGATGTGGTAGCTGCTTTGAGATTGGCTCTATGTGCCATAATATTTGCTGTGATTTAATCCTTAATCATCACATAATGATCAGTTTGCTTCTTTTTTAATTACCTCTGGGATATTTGGAACAAATAGCGGGATAAAAATGTTTTGATAAGTAGAAGCTGAAAATGACGATTATGCCTTTGAACTGTGGTTATTTCATCATGGTCTTGCCAACTAACTAGCATTTTTTCTTCAGACTTACCTGAATTTATTTTTAGCTTGCATGAATTTGTGTTGTTCTCATCCCTCCCCTTCTTTCCTGGTAGGTTTGTACACAACTTAGCAGTTTGCTGCTTTCCTGTTCTATTCATTTGGATTCAGCTGTCACTGTAAAGAATATTTTCCTTTTTAAAAGCTTCTCTTATAGCATAGCGTCCTGGGTCTTGAATTCTTTGATCTTTTTTTCCCTCTTTGAGAGATGGAGTTGCTCCAAATCTGTTGCGTGGCTTACAGCCTTCAATCAGCTTGGAGGCACTTTGCGTTTAAATTTTTAAAAATGTTAATGAACTTTCTTCATTATAAGAACTTCTGAAGGCGGAGTTGTATTATGTGAAATTATGTGCAGAGTGCTGAATTCTGGGTGCTTGGCAGCCTGGGCAACTGCAGATTTGAAACTGGCATCTAGGAATTTGAAAATTTAAGTTTTAATTAGTTCCTGTATAGAACCGCTCCTGGACGTGGACACACTGGTGCCTAGCAGTTGAGGAAATACATTTCCAGCCTTGGTTGTTTGTTTTAATCAAGGTTTTGAATTGAATTATTTAGTGTCACTGAGCAACTTTCCTGGATTTTTGTTGCTACTGAGCTTAATTTAGGAAGCAGGGCTGTGTTGCTCCATTCAGTTAACAGCCTGTCAGAATCCCTGGGTTGGATTGATACAAAAGGTCTTAGTCTAGTCTTGTTCATTTTCTTTGCCAAAATTTGGGGAAACGAAAGTTCTTTAATCTTCCTTCCATTGTTAAGGTACAGTAGCTCCACTTTACCCGTGTGTTCTTTTTATTTATGACAATGAAGTCTCTTGCTAGCATCAAAAGATCCTTTTAGTCTCTGTGTTGGGTTCAATTCTACCCACTTTTAACTCTTCCTTTCTATCTACAGTTCTCTAACCTCAATGTAGGCTTCTTGCATTGGTGTGGATCAAAGATTGTAGATCTCATAACTGCCAGAAACTTGACCATGAGATTGTGAACTCCTTTTCTGTGTTACACCAATACAAGATATTAATCATGGTGAAGGTTAAGCCGGACTTCATTTTCACACCAGCTAAGATGCCTTTGTGAGGCTTAAAAAAGAGGAGGCATTTGTGCCTCAGATAAATGACTGGCAGGAGGCTGTATGCCATTTTGCAGTCTTTTCCAGTGAAGAGCTGCTTTTATATTTAAACTGGTGGGATTAAAAATCTGTATCGGCCCCTGCCTTAGGGCTTTTATGCCTGCAGGACTTAACTTGCAGCTGTGTGCTTTGCAGTGGGGTTTTTCTGTGTTTTTTTGTTTGTCCTTCTGCAGTGTGCCCACAGCCAGTCTGATCCACCATTTGGCCCACCCCCCACTTCCTTGTTCTATCTGAATGGGAGGAAGGCTGCTGTGTGGGCGGGAAAAGCCAGGAGGAGCTAGAAAACCCCAAGGAAGTGAAGCACATGTTGATTCCCCTCACTCTCCCTTTGCTGTTCTCTGGAAAGTCACACTTTATCTGGTCGCAGAAACCGTGGGGAGAGTCTGACTTGAGCGAGTGGTGAATTCTGAAGGAAACAGGCGTAGAACCGAGAATCCAACTTGAAGGGCATGTATGCTGAACGTGACGGAGACCAAACATGCGCAGTCAGCCTTAGTGTTGCATCCAGAAATAATTGTGAGCATCACCAAGAATCCATTAGGTTTCACTAAGTGGAAACTGCTGTATGGCCAGGGCCTTCAGTTTGACCAGTAAACAGGGAACTTGAACTTTGCAAAAGGGGTTGCCAGTGTTTTACTGGAGAGAGCAATTTAGTCTTCAGAACAAGCAGCTGAAATAAGTGTGAAGAAAGCAAACAAGTGAGTACTCTGATTTTTTCTCTGCCCTTCATTCCCCTTGTCATTCCCTGCCTCTGTCCTTCTTTCTTAACTTCAGCTTTCTGTGAAATTGTATACACAACAACAGAACCAGGAGCTCAGTTGCTTATCTGATCCCATCCTCCTTTTCAGAACTTCTGTCTCTCCAGTGGTTGGACAATTCCCCCCGGGCATCTTCTTTGTATGTTAGGAACTGCTGTCCTTTTGAAGAGTGTCCCTCAGTTAGAAGTGCTTTTATTTTGAGACTGAAAATCCTAATGGGGCCATAGTGTTAAGTCCATGTATCGGTCATATTTATTTTTCTTCCTGCTGAATACATCTTTATATTGGAGGTCGCCTACATGGGAAGGAGTGTAATTGCTTAATAGAATTTGTTCATTTGTCCAAACCTGTCAACTTGTCTTCAGTAGCTTATGATGGAAAGTACAGTGTGCCTGTGCTTTATCTTTTCAAAGCTTGATTAAAAAGTGAGGAAGCTTACACGCCAGAAAGAGTTTGGCTTTGAAAATGGTGGAAAGAAAATCCTTTGTTTGGAAACAGACCATGACTGAAAGGGCAGGAGCAACTTCTCCTTTACCTCGGATGTTATGAAAGTTAGCAGGGAGAGTTTCAGTGGGTTTTTTTCCCCCTTGTACAATCCAATCTTTAGCAGGAAGCTGTGGAGCTAGATGGCTAGTTCTGGGTACTAATGTGAAATCTCATGACTCATGTGGTTAAACTAGATTGTAGGACACAGAATACAATGACAGTATTTACAAACAGTGTGTGGGTGGTATGGTGCGGCTGATCTCAATTGACAGGAGGAAACTGTTGGTGTGCACAAATGTAAAGTGAACGGGAAAGCGTCCTTCTATGTACTTTTCTGAGGAAATAGGACTTCTGAATGAATACAAATTATTTTGATTTGTATGTGTTAAGGGAAAATGACATTTTAGTCTCCTTTTGTGAGATTTTCTGAGCAGTTTGAAAAACAGGTACTCTCTGTGTTCGTATGTGTTAGGGTGTAAGTATTTTGATTAGAGTCTTACTTGAAGCAAACTGAAGCCTTATAAAATCTCACTTGTTGTGATGATCTTTTGTCTGGGTGGGTTGTGTATGGCTTGCTTTTGGGGGACCCTGCCCTTTGTCAGGAGAAAGTTTTCTATGATGGTTTCACTGGGAAGTGCTTCATGAGAAAAGAAATTATTTTAATTAGTTTTTCCATATACTGTGTTCCAATCTTGTGATAATTCCAGACCGTTGTTACCATGATTAGGCACCTGATCAGATCGTATATATTTTTTTTAAATAAAGAACATATTTTTTATTCATTTTATTTTAATTTTATTTATACCATGCCCTTCCTGGCCAAGGCCGAACTCAGAGTGGCTTGCACATGTAATGAAAACATTAAAACCATACCAATATTATAAAACAAACTATTTCTAAAGACTAAAATCCAAACCAATGGCGACCCACGGAAATCCCAGGACCCCAGTCCTAACAATCTCATCCCCCAACCCAATCATGGAAATGAAATATGGGGTGCCTGTTGTGTTTTGTTCCCTTCTCAGTTATACTGCAAAAGAACAAAGGAAAAGAAGAAATTAGGCAATGATGATGTAATTCCTTAGGTTAAGCAGTGATATGAAAATCAGTAGGTTCATTTTCTTTCTAGCTACAGTAGCATCTCGAATTCAGTTTCTGCTCTTGGCTGAGAGTTGCTTGTCCCCAAAGAAGTACACATCCAATTGATCGAAAGTGTGTGTGGTGTGTGTGTGTGTGTTTATATGTTGCGCCAGTGGGTGACTGCAAATCCCATAAAACACAATGCAAACACATAGTTAACAATTATCCAAGCTGAAGTAATAGTACACGGAAACAACTGTGACCATCCTTAAAGATTCCTTAAAAGAGGATTGCAGCAATCACTCAAACAAAGGAGAGCAAAAGAAGCAATGGTGCCCTGGGAAAGAAAGTAGTTTGTCGATAAAATGATGACCTCTGTGTGTTTTGCAGGTCATTTTGTTAGGGGATCCATATTATGTGAAGTAATAATAGGATTATTAATAGAATATAGTTAACCCCCAATACTTAATGTTAAACGCAACATTAAAAACAACTAATAACAGAACATGAGATTGCAGAATTGTTAGACCGTGAACTCTTGGTAGCTGTAAGTTGGATCACATTGCAAAGGCTCAGTCTTCTCCCTCACAGAGTATAGCACAGGGGTAGGGAACCTTTAACACTCAAAGAGCCATTTGGCCCCATTTTCCACGGGAAAAGAAAACACTTGGAGCCGCAAATTTAAAATAGAGATAACACTATATATATATGGGTTTTTTTTTTACCTTTACCCACTCATTCTTGAGAAGCTGCGATGGATGTGCTCCTCTCTGCTGCCTCGCAGAGTGGGCAAGGATGAAGCTGGCAGTTCTCGGGCTTCACTCGGGCCTGCTCCAACGTGGGCGGGCGACAGGGGAAGCCTTAACGGCGCTGCCCAAGCCAACTGTGGGTATTGGTCGCCTCGGCCCTGCTGCCTGCAGGGCGGGCAAGGATGGGGCTGGTGGCTCGGCTTGTGGAGCCACAGTGCAAGGGCAGAAGAGCCGCATGCGGCTCTCGAGCTGCAGGTTCCCTACCCCTGGTATAGCAGAATGTAAATATCCCAAAATAACCAGAGGGCTGCTGTCAAAGATTTGGCTGGTTATTTCAAATCACTATCTAACCTTCAACCTTCTTAGCACTGTTTCTCCCTGATTGTATCTGCTTCTTGTGCCTATTCTCTATCCTAGTTTGCTTTTTACACTCAATTTTCTCAACCTAGGCTGTACCTTATTCCTTTGGACAACCCTTTCCCTGAGTCTTCTTCCTACATTTCCTAGACTCTCCCACTCTTCCTCCTTTAAGCATTTAGCCTCTTCCACCCCTTTCTAAGATCTGAACAGCTAACACTATCAAAGGCAGTCAGAGTTTGCCTGCCTGCCTGCGCCACTTCTCCATGGTGGGAACAGTGTAAGTCAACCATTGCAGAGGTGTCTCCATTGCCTTTCCAACATACATTACAATATGGATTTTTTTTAGCATTGAGACAGCTTGCCTTAAACTTAATTTTATCTCAGTTAAAATGTCACCCAGACAAAATGGTGCCCAGTTCCTTGCCAGCCGTGGTGTGCAGTGCAGCCACTGATGAGAAGCAGTACCCGGCTTCACAGAATGGTGGGGCATTTTGTTTTTGTATGTCTCCTTATAGTGCAGTCAGGCTGGCGTAGGGCAAATTGTCGTACCACTTTTCTCATTGCCAGATGTGCCACTGTTGGGCTCCTGGGGCAACACTAGGCTCGGGGCTTCTTTGTTTGTGCTTCTCCAAACTATTGGGCTTTGCTCTGCTGGATCTTGGCATAGCATGACTGGCTACACCTGGGCTGCTGGACAAAGCTGAGTGTAGCTGTGTACCTCTACCCCGGCCAAAATAGTATGAGGCCAGTGAAGAGAAGCCGAGGCCTGTGAGTGCCGGTCTTTTCTCTGTGCCAGCCTGGCATAGTGCATCCAGCAAGGAGGAACATGATGGTGCCTTTTCTCCCTCCCTCTGCTCTTTACCTCTCCCATCAGGTAAGGTGGTGGGGCCCTTTGCCAGGGCTGTTTAACTTCCCAATCCAATCCACCCCTGCCCCATTCCCATTTATTTATTTTTCTGTCAGAGGCTCCTGAAAGAATGTTAAAGAATCCCTCCCTTTCCCGGAATACGATCATTTCTGTGCACGTTGAGCCTTCTTTGTTTGGGCCTGTTTCCTGTAAGTAAGGCAGACCAGCTTTCAAGCAAGGCAAGGTTGTTATTCTACACTTACTCCCCCTTGTTTAACTTCTGCACAAGCGGTATTACATTCCTCTATTTCTTGTTGCAGTCATAGAGTATTTGTGCTGCATTGTGGGTTAATTAAGCTTCCGTGGGATAACCTGGGAACTGAACTGCAATCTATTCCATGTCTCTCTGTTGAGAAAGTACATTCTGAATACCTGACTTACAAGCAAACTTTTGGAATGCAACTTGTTCATAAATAGAGGAGTGTACTTTGAATACAGAGTAAATTGCTGTATGCAGAGTCTTTTGCAGTTACCTTGTTACGTTAAGCATCCTCATAGTTCAGATAGAAGTAAGGTATTAATGTATGGTTCCATCATTGTGGGTGGGGCAAGCAAGTATTTCTATGGAATAAATGTTTCTGTTCAGACTTACCTGTAGGGAAGGTTTTGTAATGGAAAGTTCCATCTTCTCTTGGAGGCGGAGACCTTCTCGGTGGGTGATTTCCACCCCCTCTCAGGGAGGCAGGGATAAAAAACCTCACTTCCTGTTCAGGCTAAGACTCCTTATTTCCCCAGTTCTATTTCCTGCCTGAACAGGGAGTGCAGCGGATCCTTAGGCTCCTTAGCTTAACCTTAATTTTTTACTTTCCCTGTCCTTTTTCAACATCCTGTTGCCTTTCTTTAAGGGTTGCCCCAAGGGTAGCAAAAAATTCCTCCCCCAGAACGAGCCCTCCAAGCCCATCCTCCCCCTCCCAGAATACTTAATTAAAAGAATTAAGAAGGAATGGGAGGCCCCAGCTTCCAACAAACACCTCCTCTCCAACTCACACAAGCTATATGCAGTGCCGGAGTTTGTCGAGGACCTCCTCAAGGTTCCCCTGGTGGATGCCCCCATTACAGCCATCCAGTCTTCAGGGCTGGTTTCCAAGGAGGGGGAGGGCAGCCTCAAAGACCCTCTGGATAAGAGGTCAGAGGCGGCTCTCAGACGCTCCCACGAATCCTTAGCACTGTCCATGAAAGCCATTGCCCCGGCATCCACAGTCTCCAGAGCCATCCTAGTATGGCTCGGCCGCATCATGGAACTCCTCCCCCCAGAAGCCCGGGGAGTCAGAGACGGACTTGAGAGAGTAAGGATTGCTGCTTCCTTTCTCATTGCAGACGCCACCTCCTGATGCTCCTGGATACTCTCCTGCCTCCAGCCTCCATGGCGGCTAACGTGGTGGCTGTAGGGACGTAACGCATGGCTCAGGAGCTCTGGCAGGCCGCACAACCAGTCCAAGCCACCATTGTGGCCTTACTCCTTCCAGTGTGGTAGGCTCTTCGGCAAGGAGCTCGATGATATCTTGGTCGAATCCAAGGACCACAAGAAGACCTCATGCCCAAGTCAGGGGTTCGCCCTTCAGGAGGGGTAGGAAACTCCCCTATGGCTCTAGGTAGAAGTAACTACCGGCCACAAAAAAATTTTCAGCGCCCTCCTAGGGATAACCGCAATTCCTCCTGGCAGAATAGGGGCTCCTTTCGTCGGAGGGGAGGTTTCAGAACACAGAACAAGTTCGACAAAGCTTCCAGACCAGACCCCACACCCAGATCCTGACTCCCTCGATCTTCCGGTGGGGGCTCGCCTTCTCAGCTTCGGGGCTCAGTGGAGAGGGGACCACATCGACGCCTGGTCACAGGAGGTGGTGTCTCTAGGCTACACCATAGAATTCCGATGTCTTCCTCCACCTTGCTTTCTTCCATCTCCCATCAGCTCCAGACCGGAGAAGGCGAACAGGACTCACGCGGCGGTCAAGCACCTCCTCACCATAAGAGCCATAGAGCCGGTACCAACCCCCCCAGAGAGGCTCTGGACATTACTCTCACTTCTTTACAGTCCCCAAGAAGAAGGGGACTGGAGAGCTCATCCTCAACCTCCGCAAGACAGTAAACAAGTACATCGTATCAAGGAAGTTCAAGATGGGGAATCCCTGAGGTCCATCACGGGAGGCCCCTCTCGGCCAGGGGACTTCCTCACCTCCCTTGACCCTCACAACTTGGAAGCTCTCACCTGCTACATCGCACTAATCCCGGACCCGGCCATCGCATCTCTCTCCTGCCAGGTTCAATCTAGGACACCAGCACTTCCAATTCAGGGCCTTGCCTTTCAGGCTAGCCACCGAGCCCGAGAGTCTTCTCAAAGCTCCTCCTAGGGCCCATAACTCTTCTTCGCCGTCGAGGGGTGCACATCCACCCGTATCTAGACGACTTACTGATAAGGTCCAAGTCCAAGTTGACAGCCCTACAAGACCTGGACATCACTATGCAGGTGTTGCAAACCCACGGGTTCCTGATCAACAGGGCAAAGAGTCACCTACGTCCCACGCAGCAGTTGATCCACCTCGGAGCCCGAATCGACACAGTACAAAACTCTCTCTTTGTCCCGGAGGACAAAATTCAGAAGATCATCTGCATGGTAGGCACCACCATCAGGTCCAAGAAACTTTCCCTCCTGTTCCTCTCCAAACTTCTAGGTGTTATGACAGCCACCTTCGATATGGTTCAATGGGGCAGATTCCACTCCAGGACTCCTACAGTTCTTCCCACGCTCTTCCAGAATGGGACATTATCCAGAAGAGAGACAGAACACCCAGCATCCCTCTTCAGTCTCTCAAGCACCGACCTGCAATGGTGGACCTCCAGAACCCACCTCTCTCAAGGCAAAATTTATGCAGACAAGCCGGTCATCCCAGTGATTCCTTCACAGATGCCAGCCTCTCCAGGGCTGGGGTGCCACCCTGGACGAGGAGTTCTCAGACAAGGTCTAAGTGTCCAAAAGACATCGCTACCTCTCCCTCTATCAATCTACTTCCGGGAAGCTTACGGGCCATCCTTCTGGCCCTACACCACTTCAGCCCCAAGCTGACCGGACACCACGTGTTGATCAGAACCAACAACGTGGCAGCCAAGACCTACCTGAACCATCAGGGAGGATCACGCTCATCTCGCCTCCACAAGGAAGCCAGCAAAATCCTCGGATGGGCAGAGAGGAATGTCATGAGTCTTCAGGCGGAACACATCAAAGAGAAACTCAACGTGAGCGCGGATTGGCTGAGCCAACAAATGGTCTCCCCGGCCGAGTGGTCTCTCAACAGAAAGACGTTCCAACAGATCACAGCCCGACTAGGACTCCCGAGCGTGGATCTGTTTGCCACGGCGGAGAACACACAACTACCGAAATTCTTCTCCAGGTTTGCCCACCACCTCGCCCAGGAGGTGGACGCACTGATTGCTCCATGGCCACGGGGGCTCCTCTACACGTTCCCCCCTACCCCTGTGATCCCAAAGCTCCTAAGACGCATCAGGGCCGAAATGGCGCAAGTCATCCTGGTCGCCCCATTCTGGCCGAGCAGACCCTGGTTCTCCGCGATAATGGAGATGGCAGCATCCCCTCCATTTCACCTCCTGGTGCTTCCAGATCTGCTACTGCAGGGCCCTCTTCGCCACCCAGATCCCGGGTGGCTCTGCCTGGCCGCCTGGCGGTTGAACGGCGATTTCTAGCGCGTAAGGGCTACTCAACGGAAGTCATCAACACCATCCTGGCCTCCAGATGGTCTTCCACGGTTAGACTTTACAACTCCACCTGGAAATCCTTCGCCCTTTGGTCCAGGGCTCGACAACGAGACCCATCGAGGCCCTCTGTGCCCAACATACTGGAATTTCTGCAGGAGGGCTTTGGCAAAGGTCTGAGAAGCAATACTCTTAGACGTCAGGCCGCAGCACTATCTACGGTGTGCCCTTCCTTTCGAGGGAAAAGTCTATCTCAACACCCAGACGTTCTCCGATTCCTCAAGGGTGTTCAACAACAACAGCCTCCTGTCAACCACAGATTCCCATCCTGGAGACTCCACACCGTCCTGACGGCCTTAACCGCTTCTCCCTTCGAACCGGTGCAAGACATTCACCTACGATGGCTACGCATGAAGACCATCTTTCTTGTGGCCATCACTTCTGCCCGTAGAGTCTCGGAGTTGAGGGCCCTCTCGGTGAACCCCAACCTCTGTGTTTTCCATCAGGACAGAGTAGTCCTCTCACCAGACCCTACTTTCAAACCTAAAGCGGCGTCTGCATTCCATCTTCAACAGGACGTCATTCTGCCGAATTTCTGCCCCAATCCAATCCATCCCCAAGAACGCACCTGGCATACCTTAGACGTCCAGAGATCTCTTAAGGCCTTTATTCTGCGAACGGCCGACATCAGACAGACACAATCTCTCTTTATCAACGTGTCTTCTCCCAACCTAGGGCATCAGATGTCCACGGCTGCCATTAGTTCAGCTATCAGATCTTGCATCGTGGAAGCACACAAAGCCCTCCAGTTACCAGTCCCTGGAGGAATCACCGCCCATTCTACCAGAAGCGCGGCTACCAACGCAGCATTCCGCAACAAAGCGTCTGTCGAACAAATCTGCAGAGCAGCCATCTGGGCCAGCTCGTCCTCCTTCGTCACTACAAGCTCCAAGCCTGGGGCACGGCCGAGACCGTCTTCGGCCGCAGAGTGCTCGAGAACATACTAGACGCTTAGCGGCAGCCCACCCTTGTTTAGGGGACACTGCTTGGGGAGGTCCCACCGAGAAGGTCTCCGCCTCCAAGAGAACGGACCATTGGTACTCACCCTGAAGGGGCCTTCTCTTGTAGGCAGGAGACCTTCTCGTCCCTCCCATGGCGCCGCTAGCGTTCAGAATGATCTCCAGTGTTTACCTAGTTAATACTGTTAGGTTTTTTCCCCTCCGCCCTTCGGAGGAACTCTGTTTTCCTGTTGCACTGTTGCTCAATTTCATGTTTTCCTTCCTGTTCTTTCTTATGGATACGTATTTATTCATGGTTTCACTGCTCAGTCAGGAGTTTCTGGGGAAATAAGGAGTCTTAGCCTGAACAGGAAGTTACGTTTTTTATCCCTGCCTCCCTGAGAGGGGGTGGAAATCACCCACCGAGAAGGTCTCCTGCCTACAAGAGAAGGCCCCTTCAGGGTGAGTACCAATGGTCCGTTCTATTGGTCTTGTCTTTTTCTGTAGGATGGTCTGGAGGAAGACATTTTTGCCCACTGTTCCAGTTGTCCAAAAAGAGTGTATTTGTGGGGTGTGACATTTGTGCGAACTTGTCGTGTAGTTATGTTCTCCAGGAGACATAGGAAGTCTCTGATGGGTTTCCTGTGCTCTGCTATCAGGAGGCAGGATCTTTCAAAACGATTGCTTCCCGTTGACCCCTTGACAGGGTTAAGTCCCCAGTTGACTTCCTGCCTCTGAAGGAGTGCAAGGCTTTTCCTAGAGCTCCTCAGCGTTTTTTGGCCGGGCTCTAGTTTTTTGCTTCCCTTGTTAATTTTTCCTTGTGTTGGTGTGTCTTACCTTCCCCCCCCCCCCCCTTCTTTCCCTGCATCGTTGAGTCTCATCGTTGCGGGAGCAATGCGGATCCTTCAGTTCCCTCTCGGGGACTCGCTCGGCTGAACGGGCGCCATTTGCTGAGCGCCGCCCCTGTTTTTGGCACGAATGCGCTACTGCCGCAGCAATGCTGCAGGTGCCTGTCCTTAGCATCTGATTTTGGCGCAAATGATAGATCACCTCAGCGACATCTCAGCGGGCGCCATTTTGAACGCTGCTTTTCTTCACCTGGGAGAACCCACGCTTCATGCAACGGTTCCAGGAGGCTATTTTGGCGAGGCGGGCCATTCTTTGCGAGGCATTTCTACACAGACGGCTGCAGGGATGGCAGACTGCCGCTTCTCTCCCGAGAGAGAGACCTTCGCACGCACAGCCGCAGAGTCAACAAGAGGCTCAACGGCCAGAGCTTCCTCCTCCCAGCTAGGGTCAAGCAGGAATGCTCTTTCAGAAAACGAAGCCTCCACGTCCAGCCGTCAGCAGTCCAAATCCGGGCACTATAAATCAGCGGACCAACAACCCTGACCGCACAAGGGCAGCAGCTCTAAACGCGCGGGGTCTCCTAATGCCAGCCAGGGGCGCAAGTCGACCAAGGCTATAAATGTTACTAAGTGAGGGGCAATGTTTCCCAAGCATTCCGGTCTCTGAAGACCAAGGCGGTAAACCCACTTCTTGCTTACTAGAGAGCAAGCCCCATTGACACAAGTAGGACTTTATTGTAATATTATGAATCTTTCAACAGGTTTTATCATCAATATGTTGTAATTGTTTTAGTTGCATTTGATTTTATGATTTATATGCGTTTTGTGTTGTAACGTGCCCTGAAATCTTTAGATACAGGGTGGGATAAAAATACATGTAAATAAACAAACAAACAATGTTTGGGTTTGTCCATGGAGCTTACTTAGTAAGAGTTGTCAGAAAAGTATTTAAGTTTGGTGTTCCTCACACTTGTAACCCTGAGAGCCACCTTTTCAGAAGTGAGGCTTGCATATTTCGTCTGCTGCTTGTGTGTAGTGTTTTTGTTGGAAGTATTAGCATATACATCTCTTAACCAGATCTTGACAGCATTACCTTTTTTTCTTTTCCCTGTAAAATCTATAGAACTGCCTGCTTGTTTTTCTCTGCCCACTCTGGTACTTTCCAGCTTCTCTGACTTATGAACAGCATTGATATGTGACTAGTTCCACACAAACCGTCTTACTGCTGATCCACTAGAATTTTCCTTCATCCCCTATTAGGTAAATGGGCATCTGTTTTGCATTGTTGTTCCTCTGGCCTATCAGCAAGCTTTCAGTTTGTGGTAGTGATCAGTGATGTGCCTTCGTGAATTAATCATAAGAGTAAACATTTCAAGGCACAGTAACGGGTACTTAGAATGGAGACAGTAAAACCTCACTTTTATAGGCTCTTCTTTTGGATTTTTTATTAATGGCTTTTATTGTAAATGTTCATACGACATGCAAGAGGGATACAATTTAGCAAAGATCCCATCTGCCACTAATTAGATAGTTTGGCCAACTATGTTAATTTTTCCCATATAATGGATCTCAGAACCGTTTATACATTTCTGAATAACCTCAGATATACCAAGTGGTTTTGCATTTTCCTTTGCACCAAATATAATGGGCTAATTTTAGAAGACCTGTTGCAGACAATTATTTACTAATCCAGTCATCAGTTGAGAGTAATTCATTAGCTTTCCATTTCTGAACATTTAAAATTCTCACTGTTATTGACAAATAATAAAGAAGGGGGAGGATGGGAACCTGGGTCTTCCAGGTACTCATCTAACATTAACTATTATACCACACTGGCTCTCTATACATTTTTTAATCATAAATCCTCAAAATGGCTTTCAACACTTTAAAAATACAAATTTAGCTTTTTCCTGCCCCTTTCCTACAATTTCCAATACTGTAACCCTCACTGAGGAATTGAGGGATTGGAACACCTTCCTTTTGAGGAGAGGCTGTAGCGTTTGGGACTCTTTAGTTTGGAGAGAAGACGTCTGAGGGGTGATATGATTGAAGTCTATAAATTTATGCATGGGGTAGAAAATGTTGACAGAGATAATTTTTTCTCTTTCTCACAATACTAAAACCAGGGGGCATGCGTTGAAAATGCTGGGGGGAAGAATAGGGACTAATAAAAGGAAACATTTCTTCACACAACGCGTGATTGGTGTTTGGAACATGCTGCCACAGGAGGTGGTGATGGCCACTAACCTGGATAGCTTTAAAAGGGGCTTGGACAGATTTATGGAGGAGAAGTCGATCTATGGCTACCAATCTTCATCCTCCTTGATCTGAGATTGCAGAAGAACATAAGAACATAAGAACTAGCCTGCTGGATCAGACCAGAGTCCATCTAGTCCAGCACTCTGCTACTCGCAGTGGCCCACCAGGTGCCTTTGGGAGCTTACATGCAGGATATGAAAGCAATGGTCTGCTGCTGCTGCTCCCCAGCACCTGGTCTGCTAAGGCATTTGCAATCTGAGATCAAGGAGAATCAAGAAGAAAAGAAATCCATCTTTTTTGAGGCAAGGCAGTCCAAGTCCCTACAAATCTCCAGCTCACAACCAATATCAACCTGATGTGATGGGGGCTCACTGCTCCATTAGATATACTAATACAGGGTGGTCCCTCTCCAGCATCAACTTCCTAGAACTATTTGCTTGGGATGCAACTCCTTCAGGATTAGATTCACGATCTCAACATCTGCATTAGGATGGACAATACTATGACAAAAACCTATGTGAACAGTCAGGAGTTACCAGATCTGTCAAGCTCAGGGGTCTGCAACCTGTGGCTCTCCAGATGTTCATGGACTACAATTCCCAACAGCCCCTGCCACCATGGCTCACAAGGTCTCCTGGGAAGTGTAGTTCCCACCAGGCCGTTTTCAGCCTGAAGGGAACAGGCTGCTTCCCCAACTTGCACTGTTTGACGAAGGTAAGTTGGGGGGAGAAAAGGGGCAGGGGCAATTTTCTGCCTCCCAGGCACCTGCCCATGCATCCCCTGGCCCCTGTTAGCTCCGCCTCTGATAACTTTAACTATATTTGCCCAGTAGTTCATATATAATGTGCGGAAGCCAATGCAGCCCTTTCTTAAACAAGGGAATGCTGAAGAGAATATACTGGTGCTGACACAGACAGAAAACAAACATACATTCTGCTTAACATATAAACAATACAATCGCCTCACATAAAAAAGCAACTGCACTTGCTAGAATTTCTCAGAACTATATACTTACATTTAGAAACACAGCTCCCCAGTTCAACAGGACTCAATATGAAATAAATTGTTCCCTGCCTGAACAGATGTGGAAGTTGGTTTACTGGAGGACATGCAGAAATGCATTTGTTGCAGGGGCACATTACACTAAGAACAGCACATTAGATGCTGCATGTTAAGTTAGCTTTCCACCCAGAATGATGGCAAAAGGTACCAGGGATATTTCAGTTTGGAACAAAAACGAATAAACGTAACTAATCTCTTGTCCTTTTACACATCTGTAATTCTCACCAACTACAATTTCTGTTTTGCATACACTCCATTGCAATATTTATTTATTTATTAGATTTTATAGACTGCCCAACCCCCGAAGGGCTCTGTGCACAATAAAATACAAGTTATAAACATCAAACATTAAAATCCCTTAAAAACACAATAGCAGCATTATCATAAAAGTCACATTAATCAATGGTGTTCAATCCTAAGACTGGGAGGGGACCAGCAATGCCAAAAATAAAGATGTAATAAGGCAGTGCCGGAAATGGTGTAAAATCTAGTATAAAATCTAGTGCGGGAGCATCAGAAGGGGGCAGGCAATCCCCTTTTGGGATAGCCAGCCTCCCCAAAAGCCTGGTGGAACAGCTCAGTTTTGCAGGCCCTGCAGAACTCACCAAGGTCCCGCAGGGCTCTTACAGCTGGGGGAAGAGCGTTCCACCGGCAGGGGCCAGGGCCATAAAAGCCCTGGCCTGAGTAGAGGCCAGCCACATCATTGAGATTGTTAACAGTAATTTTGACATTCTAGTCACTGAAGGACTAGCGGCTGATGCTTAGGACAGGGATGGCCTCTTAAGATTAAAAATGTTGTGAGACACAAACATCTCAGTGCTCAAAGCCCTAGAATGCGTAATCTTCCACTACCACCAAACAGTGGCGTATCTACCTAGGGACAAGGAGTACCCCTTGTCTCTGGGCGCCACTCTTCTGGTCACGGGAGGGGCGCAGAATCGGCCCCCATGTGACCAGGAAGTCCTGCTGCCTCGTTGTTTTCGCGTGCCTTGACCCCGTCCATGTATCACCGACATGGGTGGGGTCAGGGCGCTTGAAGACCATGCTGCCTCATTGTCTCTGCTGCCTCATTGTCTCTGAGAACTCCTGACCCCGCCCATGTCAGTGACACATGGACGCAGTTGAGGCGCGCAAAAACAGCGAGGCAACAGGAAGTCCTCCAAGTCCCACCCCTTCCTTCTCCCCGAACCCCACCCCTGGCCTCAGTGCTTATAAAAGCAGGTCTCTGAGGCCGGGACTTCAGTCTCTTCTCCTGGAGGCGATCTCGGGCATCTTGGATGGGTGATTTCCAACCTATACTCAGGGAGGCAGGACTAAATGATGTCACTTCCTGTGATGGGTTGGACTCTCTCTCCTCGATCCCCAGAATCTTTCCTGCCTGAGCAGGGAGAGCAGTGCTTGTTAGGATTCCAAGCCCTAGACCTTCATTTATTTACTTCGTCTCTTCCACATTGTCTCTTCGTGAGTCTTTTGTGTCTTCCCTGTTTTTTGTCTTTCCTGTGTGCTGTTGCCCGGCTAAATCCCCCCCCCCCGCCTTACAGCCTTTCCCTCCGTTCCAAGCCTCTCTCCCGAGGGCTATGGCGGAGCAACACAGTTACGCCCGCTCCTTCTCTCCCCCCCCCCCCGACTCCTTTGGGAAGTCAGCAGCGGAGAGCACCAGGGCAGCAACCCGTAGGGGTTTGCAAGAGCCCGCCGTCGCCGTCGCCAGCCAGGAACAACTCAAGGCTCCCTCCAAAAACGTGGCAAAAACAGCCTCCAAAAAAGGCGCGAAAGCCCCGGCCGAGAAAAAAGCGCGCCGGGAGCCTAGCGCAAAGGAGCAACACCGGCTGCAACGGAGCACCAGCGTCCCTCTCCGGGACGTGGCTGGTGGAGCTCCCCCGAGGCCCCACGACGAACAATGACGAGCGGAGCCGTTTTGCGCGCCAGGCGAGGTGCGGGGAGAGCGGGTCGACTCGGAGGGGGCGGGACGACATTTTGGTGCAGCCGAGGAGGACGCGCAGGCTCCAGCTTCTGAGGGCTCCTCCCCCATCTCCATTACCAGGCAAGATCGTGGGGAAAAGGAGAGGGAGGGCCCTTCCCAGTCTGCCTCTGCCTCCACCCTCCCAGAACCATTTCCCTGGGCTAATACTTCCCCAGAGGCTCTGATGGGCATCTTTAGAAAGACTATGAGGGAGGAAATAGCCCAACATGATAAAAATAAAAAAGCTAGATGCAAGGAAAAACGCCTTTCCCAATCCAAAAGGTCACATAGACATAGTCACCACTCCAGTTCCTCCTTTAGGTCATTAAGTCCTCCCCACACCAGCTATAGGGACCCCCTCAACCTCCCTGAGGAGGAAGGTGCCAGCGAAGGGGAGATAGAGGACACTTCAGACCATTTCTCTGACCCAGAGGAACCTCAGGAGGAAGATAAGGAGCAGTGTGTAAAATTTTTCAAAAAAGAGGACCTTGCCCAGCTTATGGCAAAGGCCATCTCTGCCCTTGAACAGCAGGATACAGCAGATGCGGAGGACCCCGAGGGCCCCTCCACCTCCAAAAAGACAGTCAAAGGGGTCCCCAAAGGGAAGAAGGGAATGTTCCCTCAGTCAGAGGACACTGCCGCAGCCTTCCCACTTCCTGAATTCTTTGAGAGAAGGATTAAAAGGGAGTGGCTTAATTTAGACGCTAATAAAAGTTGCCCTTCTTTAAAAAGTCTCTATGTTTTACCAGAGCACATCCATAACATCATCAAGACCCCACTAGTCGATGCCCCAGTAGTGGCTCTCCAATCAGGGGGCCTTGTCACCAAGGACGGAGAAGGGACCCTGAAGGACCCCATGGACCGCAGAGCGGAGGTCTTCTTCAAAAGGATTCACAACAGATTAGCCTTATCCATCAGAGCCCTAGCCCCCTCTTCCACCATGGCTAGAGCCACCATTGTGTGGCTGCGTCCCCTACTTCTTATGATTCCTCCAGAGGCCCAAGGTCTACGCGAAGGAATAGAAAGGATTTTGTCAGCAGTGTCTTATTGGGCAGACTCCACATTTGATGCACTCATGTTAGTCTCCCGGGCCCTGGCCCTCGGTACCGTTATTAGAAGACAGGCTTGGTTGAGAGCATGGTCAGCCGACTTTCATTCCAAACAGGTTGTTTCCACTTTCGATTACCACGGGACAAGACTCTTCGGAAAAGAGCTAGACGCCGTCCTAGTCGAGACCAAAGGAAACAAGAAGACCATGCCTAAGTTCGTCAGATCTGATCAGGCTTCATCCTTCAAGCCGTACTCCACCTTCCGATCTCAACGCACTCTTCCACGTGCATCCAGGGACGGCAAACGTTGGTTCCCACAACAGCAGCAGCCCCAACAACAACAGTTCCGAAGACGCAACACCTTCTCCAGTTCCTTTCGTCCCTACAATCGTCAACAGGGCAGAGGAGCTAAGCAGTTTCAACCCGACAGAACCTCCAGACCCTGACTATGCCCGGATACCAGTCGGGGGTCGCCTTCAACATTTCCACCACCAGTGGATAGGCGACCACGTCGACCAGTGGACCAGGGAAGTCGTCACCTCAGGATACCTTCTAGAATTCTCCAGCTTCCCAAGGTCCCGATTTCGAGTCTACCCATCTCAATGCAATCCGGACAAGCTAAAAAGAACCGAAGAGGCACTGCAACACCTTCTCAAAATTCAGGCCATCGAGCTGGTACCCACCTCGGAACGTTCCTGCGGTGTTTATTCACACTTCTTCACCGTTCCCAAGCGAAACGGAGATTGGAGAGCCATCTTAAATCTTCAATATGTGAACAGACACATTCGCCTGCGTCGTTTCAAGATGGAAACCCTCCGATCCATCGTGGAGGCCCTTCGCCCAGACGATTACCTCACATCACTGGACCTCACGGAGGCCTACCTCCACATTCCTATCAATCCCGCGCACAGACGCTTTCTTTGGTTCACGGTGGGACCACACCACTTCCAGTACAAATCTCTTCCATTTGGACTCGCCACCATACCCCGAGTTTTCTCGAAGGTACTCCTAGCACCCATCATGGCCCTACGGGAACGAGGGATTCACATCCACCCGTACTTGGACGATATCCTTGTGCGCTCGAGTTCAAGAGAACAAGCACTTCAGGACCTGAACATCGTCATGACCGCACTTCGCCAACACGGCTTCTTGGTAAACCTGCAGAAGAGCTCTCTCAACCCGTCGAAACGGATGGAACACCTAGGGGCAATAATAGACACATCACTCAACCGCCTGTTCATTCCTCCAGCCAAGATCTCCAAGATCCAAAAACTCGTACTCAACTTCCTTCCAGCCAACAGAGTCTCTCTTCTGCAGCTTGCCAAACTGATGGGACTGTTCATCTCTGTCATAGACATGTTACAATGGGGCAGGTTTCATGCCCGGACATTACAACTGTTCCTTCGACCTTATCAGTATCACATCATGCAGAAGAGGGACCGCCCCCTACAGATCTCCACAGAGCTCCGCAACAGCCTTCGGTGGTGGTCCCATCAACAGCATCTCTCGCGAGGAAAAGTTTACCTCTATCCACACAGACTGCAGATCTTCACCGATGCCAGCCTCAGCGGGTGGGGAGCGTCGTTACAACAGAACTTCGCCCAGGGTGTTTGGTCACCAACTCAGGCCAAACTACCAATCAATGTCCTAGAGATGAGAGCCATTCTGCTGTCCCTTCAACACTTCCAGCCCCTTCTCCAGGACCGCCACCTGCTGGTCAGGACGGACAACATTGCCGCCAAGGCCCATATCAACAATCAGGGTGGGTCCAGGTCCCGTCGGCTTCATCGGGAAGCAACGGCCATCCTGTCCTGGGCGGAGAGTCATCTCCTATCGCTGTCGGCGGAACACATACAAGGAACTCTCAATACTCAAGCAGACTGGCTGAGCCGACAGTCGGTAGTCGAGGCGGAGTGGCAACTACACCCCGACATTTTCCACAGACTGACTCTAGAGTTAGGAAATCCATCTCTGGACTTGTTCGCGTCAGCGCTCAACGCCCAACTGCCTCGCTTCTTCACCAGATACTTCCATCCAAAGGCCCAGGGAACGGACGCCTTAACCACCCCCTGGCCGAAGGAGCTCCTATATGCATTCCCTCCAGCCCCCCTGCTGCCAAGACTCCTCAGGAAGATATGGCTAGAGAAAGCCGAAGTCATTTTGGTAGCACCATGGTGGCCCAGACGGCCATGGTTCTCGTCAATACTACAACTGGCAATTTCTCCACCGCTTCGATTGCCCACGCCCGTAGACATGTTATCTCAAGGCCCCATCGTCCACCCCAAACCAGGGTGGTTCTGTCTGACTGCCTGGCGCTTGAACGCCAAGCACTAGCGACCAAAGGTTATTCCAGCACAGTTATAGACACCATCATTGCTTCCAGAAGAGCATCTACTACATGCATATACAATTCCTCCTGGAAGGAGTTCGTCTCTTGGGCTCAAAAGAGTAAGATAGAACCCCTCCGTCCTTCCATCTCGGACATTCTTTTATTCCTTCAGCACGGCTTCGAGAAGGGCCTCAGAAGTTCAACGCTACGTAGATATCTAGCAAGCCTAGCTACCGTGTGGCCTACAATCCATGAGGTACCAGTCACCAGACACCCGGACATTTTAAGATTTCTTAAAGGTGTCTCTCAGCAACAACCTCCGGTAGTGCACAGGTTCCCAGCCTGGAGGCTTAACACGGTTCTGTCAGCTCTTACCAAGCCACCCTTCGAACCCATCCAATCCATCAGTCTCCGTTGGTTACGTATGAAACTGCTGTTTCTCATCGCCATCACCACTGCCAGGAGAATATCAGAAATTCAAGCTCTCTCAATCAACTCTCAGTTATGCATCTTCCACAAAGACAGAGTGGTCATGCGTCTAGACCCGACCTTCATCCCGAAGGTTGCCTCCGCCTTCCATCTCAAACAGGAGCTCATTATTCCGACCTTTTGCCCTTCTTCCCATCCCAAGGAAAGACTCTGGCATCACCTTGACGTCAGGAGGACGCTCAAGGCCTTCATTATCCGTACGGAATCTATCAGAAAGACTGAGTCCCTTTTCATCA
Organism: Sphaerodactylus townsendi; assembly: GCF_021028975.2. Lineage (NCBI taxonomy): Eukaryota > Metazoa > Chordata > Lepidosauria > Squamata > Sphaerodactylidae > Sphaerodactylus > Sphaerodactylus townsendi. The sequence continues at coordinate 104,868,816 of NC_059431.1, read as the reverse complement.
ACGTTAACCCTCCGAACGTCGGAGCCAGAATGTCCAAGGCCTCTCTCAGTTACACTTTAAAGAACTGCATCACCGAGGCATATAGGGCCTCCAACACTCCGGTTCCGCCCGGCATCACGGCTCATTCTACAAGGTCCGCAGCAGCCAACGCTGCGTTCAGGCGTCTCATTCCCCTAGAAGACATATGTAGAGCAGCAACATGGTCCTCAGTCACATCCTTCATTAGGCACTACAGACTACACACCATGTCAGCTAACGAGACAGCCTTTGGCACCAGAGTGCTAGAACATATATTCGGAGACTAGACACCCACCCGGTAAAGGGACACTGCTCGGGGAGGTCCCATCCAAGATGCCCGAGATCGCCTCCAGGAGAACGGTCCATTGGTACTCACCCTGAAGGGGCCTTCTCCTGGATGGCGATGAGGGCATCTTGGCCCTCCCTGAGGTCATGGTCTCCGTTGCACAGCATCACTTTTAGGGTTAGAATTATAGTTAAAAGTTAGGTCTTCTTGGAGTTCGTTATAGGTTATTATTCCATGTTCAGTGTTATATTTCTATGTTGTTGTCACTACTCCTGTTATCCCGAGGTCTCCACTTTACTCTACTGCTAAGCCAATCGGATTCTGGGGATCGAGGAGAGAGAGTCCAACCCATCACAGGAAGTGACATCATTTAGTCCTGCCTCCCTGAGTATAGGTTGGAAATCACCCATCCAAGATGCCCTCATCGCCATCCAGGAGAAGGCCCCTTCAGGGTGAGTACCAATGGACCGTTCTGACCTGCCCGGAGGGTAGGTCAGAAGGGACTGCTGGCCGGGAGCCCAGCCGGCAGGGGGAGTCTGGGGGGGGGGAGTTGGGCACCCTAGACCTTGCCCATGTCCATGGTGACATGGGCGGGGTCAAGGGCACCGGCAGTGGTGGGCAGAGCCTGCGGGCATCGGGGGGCAGAGCTGGGGTTGTGGGGGGAGGCAGAACCCGGGGGACGCGCGTCCTGGAGACAGTTTATCTCCTGGTGCCATTTACCCTCAGTACGCCTCTGCCACCAAATAAACCGAAGATTCATTTTGCTCAAGTGCAGAATTTATGTACACGTATACATAGCACTTAGATGGTATTTTAGACTGCTTGAAGCATTGTTACATCTGTAACTTACAACTACAGAGGTCAGCATATTTATCCCCATACTACAGAGTGAGACCTGAGGCTAAGATCCTACCTAAAGCTGGTCATTGAGGTTGTGGCAGAAGTAAAATTTGAACTGGGCTTCCTGGTCCACAGCTCAGTTCTTTCGCCACTATGCTGCTCTGGTTCTCATAAGTTTTTGCCCACTCAGCTACAAATCATCAAACCAAAGCATCCTCTTTGCAACTTTCTCAGGCTTCGACATGAAGTGTTCGGCCTTGTTGTTTAAATCTTGCTGTGCCCCATCACAGCAAGATTAGGTTTTTAACCTCACTTTTATCTACCTTAAGGTGTTTCAAAGCGTGTTACAATCACAATCTGTTCCTGCCCCACACCAGGCACCTTATGAAGTAGGTGGGGTTGAGAGAGTTCTGAGAGAACTGTAACTAGACCAAGGTCACCCAGCAGGCTGCATGTGTAGGTTCTCCGGATTAGAGTCCACTGAGTCCACTGCTCTTAACTGCTTCAACCTGTTAGCTCAAAGCAGAGTTAACAGTTTCATTTTAAGAGCATGTAAACAGAGTGGAACACCTACCTCCAGTAAGATCAGTACACAGGCTCCATTTTCTCCCAGCCATGCTCCAATACCTGAAGTAGGCCCCACTGAGAAAAAAAGTACCTGGGATCATGGATTTGGGTGTGCATGTCTCGGATTTGTGGACCACACCAAGAAAATGGATGCGTGGAAGTTACAAAAGGCACAGAAAGTCTTAGGAAAGCAGTGCATTAATAATTTAAAATTAGGATGAGCCATTTTTATCTTTAGGCTTCTACCCTCCGGTGGCAGAGTGTTCAGTGATTCTGTCCTATTTCCATTGGTGTTCCAAATAATCCATAAGTGAAGTAAAAAGGGGGCATGAGGGTGAGAGAGAGAGACTGAAATTCAAGGGCATTTGGTCACCTTAGAAATCCATTCAGGGAGCTCAGTGGAAAGGCAGGGGAACTGGTTTTGTTATTATTTGCTGATAAACAGAGGTCATGCACTGCCTGCTATTAAGGTGAAGGAACAAAAGCGGAAAGTGTGTGTGTGTGTGTGACTGGTTTGGACGGCACTTATGTGAAGCTGTCATTGATGCACATTCATATTTCACTTATAAATAATTTACAAAATCTGGCAAAGTGGGAAGGGGACTGTCTTCATTAATATTGCTTAGCAAGGTAATTTGCAAGAAGAAAATGCATTTTTTTCAGCTATTTATCATCCTTTCAGCTTTAGTGATCCGCCCCTGTAATATATAGGGTTAATAATACCGGCATACTGTATGGAGTTCTTTCAAATGAAAGTGGAGTTCTTTCAAGTAAAGTTCTTTCAAATGATTATTGAATGAGTACATGTGAAGCAGTTTGAATACTGTAGAGCTTTATTTGTTTGTTTGTTTGTTTATTTATTTGGCTTATAGACCGCCATATATAGGGGCTCAGGGCGGTGAACAACTGTAATATAAATACAACTTTAAAACACCATATTATAAAATATGACTTTAAAACACAGTCTAAATCTCATATCACTTAATTAAAACCAGGAACTATATAACATTAGATGTTTATGCTTCGAATTTTTTGTTACAATTGAAAACTGGTCTCATGGTGACCTCACTCCACACACTAAAAGTGCTTGATGTTGAGTTGGAGGTAAATGGGTATGGTGCCATCACTCATAGTTCCAGCCTCATCGAACAAATCATCAGTCTTTGTAGCTGCATCAGGTCCCAAAGCAATAAAGTGGTGCCGAAACCTGCTGTCCTATAGGCCGAGCCCATGCAGTTTCATCACAATATTGAAGAAGTCTCAACTGCCTTAGCTCAGATCAGTGGAACTGAGTGTTATACAGAATTCTAAAAATTCTCCCATAGATCCCAAGCCTTCTTATGGCACAAATTCTTGACTCAATGGCCACAAAGTTGTCTAACTCTGGGTGTGGCTGCAGGTGAAAGTAGTTTGGGTCAGTGATACCTGTTTTCCAGAAAAAATATACATTAGGTTTGATGCCGCACATGTGGTTTGACTTGTATGTAGTACACGGTTCAATATTATGTTCCATCAGCAACAAATGTATAAACTGAAATATTGGATTGTTGGGGGGGGGGGGGGGGGGTCAAATGCCATTTAAATATTTTATTTATTTATTTATTTATTTCTTAGTCTTATAGACCGCCCAACCCCCGAAGGGCTCTGGGCGGTGAACAACATAAAATAACAGTTACATAATAGACTATAAATAATTTAAGTTAAAATGCAGCAATTAAGAACGACTAATAACAGCAATGCCCGCAACAATCCCTGTTAAACTCTCCCAGAAGGGGAGAAAAAGAGTGGGCCCATAGATGGTAATGGAGACGGAGATCCTTTGGCTTGGTCGTGGGGGTGAGATTGGGGATTTCCAGCCGCCGGTGTGGGAGGGGGCCATATTGGCACCGACCCCCTCCGTTCGCAGCCTGGGGGTCCACCTGGATTCGTCTCTTTCAATGGAGACCCAGGTGGCCCATATAACCCGGGTTGCGTTTTTCCATCTTCGACAGGCCCGTCGGCTGGCCCCCTCTCTCTCCAACACTGACCTAGCCACTGTGATCCATGCAACGGTCACCTCCAGACTGGACTATTGTAACTCGCTCTACGCAGGCCTTCCCTTGCGCCTGATCCGGAAACTGAAATTGGTCCAACATGCGGCGGCCCGGTTGCTCACAGGGGGTGCCTTTCGTGAACACATCTCCCCTGTGTTGCGCCGCCTGCATTGCTACCTATCTAATTCAATCATGTTCAAGGTGTGGGTGTTGACCTTTAAGGTCCTTACGCCCGGGACCTCGTATCTTCTCGACCGCATTACCCCATATGTCCTGCTCGTCCTCTGCGATCAGCAGAGGCTTAATCTACTGGAGATCCCTGGCCCCTTGATGACGCTGTTGGCCTCCACACGGGCCAGGGCCTTCACAGCCCTGGCACCGGCCTGGTGGAACACATTACCACCAGCTATTCGGGCCCTGCGGGACCTTGGAGAGTTCCGCAGGGCCTGTAAAACCGAATTATTCCACCGGGCCTTTGGAGAGTCCAGCCGCCGATAATGCCCCGCCCCCCCTGCTAGTAGGGTCCCCTAACATCATTGGGACCCCTCCTCATTTTTGGAAGAGGGTGGTATATGGGTCTCGTGGGCCCTATTGTAGAATGTACCTGTTTTAAGATTTTTATGTTTTTTGTATGATTTTATGTTGTTCACCGCCCTGAGCCCTCCGGGGATAGGGCGGTATAGCAAGTTTAATAAATAATAATAATAATAATAAAAAAATGTAGGAGGAGGCGGGGGCACTTATATCAGCGGCTGGACACTCCAAAGGCCCCGTGAAACAACTCCGTCTTGCAGGCCCTGCGGAACTCACCAAGATCCTGCAGGGCCTGGACAGCTGGAGGAAGAGTGTTCCACCAGGCAGGGGCCAGGGCTGTAAAAGTCCTGGCCCGCGTGGAGGCCAGCCGCATCATTGAGGGGCCAGGGACTACCAGCAAATTGGCCTCTGCTGAACGTAGAGGCCTAGTAGGGACATATGGGGTAATGCGGTCCCGAAGGTATGAGGGTCCCAGGCCGCGTAAGGCCTTAAAGGTAAGTACCCATACCTTGAAGATGATCCGGAATTCAACCGGGAGCCAATGCAGGGGGCGCAGTATTGGTTGAATATGATCACGGAAGGCGCCCCCTGTGAGCAGCCGGGCTGCTGCATTTTGGACCAGTTGTAACCTCCGGATCAACCACAAGGGCAGGCCCGCGTAGAGTGAGTTACAATAGTCCAGCCTGGAGGTGACCGTTGCATGGATCACAGTGGCCAGGTCTGTGTGGGAGAGGAAGGGAACCAGCCGCCGGGCCTGCCGAAGATGGAAAAACGCAACCCGGGTTATATGGGCCACCTGGGTCTCCATCGAAAGAGACGAATCCAGGTGGACCCCCAGGCTGCGGACTGAGGGGGCCGGCGGCTGGAAATTCTCACCCTCCCCCCCACGACCAAGCCAGAGGATCTCCGTCTTCGATGGATTAAGTTTTAACCTGCTCTGTTGCAACCAACCAGCAACCGCCTCCAAACAGTGCTGGAGAGCTGCAGGGGCGATGACCGCTCCCCCCTCCATCAACAGAATGAGCTGAGTATCATCAGCGTACTGATGACAGATCAGCCCAAAGCTCCGTACCAGCTGAGCAAGGGGTCGCATGTAGATATTAAATAACAGCGGGGACAATAGCGCTCCCTGAGGCACCCCACAATGAAGTGGGCACCGCCAGGAGGCTTGGTCCCCACACCACACTTGCTGACTCCGATCCCGGAGGAACGAGGCAATCCATTGAAGGACAGTGCCCCGTACCCCGGAAGCGGCCAGGCGGTGGGTCAAAAAGTCGTGGTCGACCATATCAAACGCTGCGGTTAGATCTAACAATACCAACAGCGCCGATCCGTCCTGTTCAAGCTGCATATGGAGCGTATCTGTGACGGCGACGAGGACGGTCTCCGTCCCATGCCCAGCACGGAAGCCGGACTGGATAAATTCAAAGTTTTATGCAGACATTTTTATATGAATAATACTTGGGCAATTAAAGATAATATAGTTCTACTTTTCTTAATTTGTAAAATCTATGAAAAAATCCTGAAGGTAAGGAAAAGAATAGGCACACTAATTTTAGGACACCCCAAGAACTGTGCTTTATAGCGTGTGAACAGGAGTATCTACGATACTCTTCTGCTTCAACAGAAGTGAACTCTGCTGCATGACTCAGGTCACTGGAACACCTCTAGTTCACTGTCAATCTCTGCAGCATCAAGTGCATTACTTATTAATTGCATTTCAGATTGATAACTACAGTATCTCTTATTCCATGTGAAAGGAGACATATAAATAAGAATTTTGGCTTTGGTTTAATTTGACCTGTGGAGCCAATCAGCAAAATTCATAACTTGATTTTTTTTGAAAAAAAATTAGATTATTACATGTAGTTTCATGTAATATTTTCATCCCAATTGGAAATCAACGAGACCTACATATAAAACATTATTTTTAGCAATGATCACCTAAGACAGGGGTCCTCAACCTTTTTGTGTCTGTGACCACACTGGGAATTCTGACACGGCATGGTGGGTACGGCAAAAAAAATATATGTCTGCCACGGGAGATGGAGCAAGCCCGAAGATAATTGCCACAACTTAACTTCAGTAATACAGTGCCAAAGCAACATTAAAAAAATCTCCAGTAGTCAATCAGAAACCTTGCTGGGCAAAAGCCTGACTTGACCCCACCCACTACCAAAGAATAGTTGATAGACACCCAAAAAGGTGTTGATGGGTGCCATGGCACCAACAGGCACCATGTTGGGGATGCTGACCTAAAATATTGGATTGGATGAAGCCAGCTTTTTCACTCTGTCTTCCTTACTGTAGCCCCCATCCCTCATGGCTTTGTCTATTCAGGTCTGATGGTCACCATCAGCTTTTTAGTGCTCAGAGTTTACCCAGTCCTCTCTTCTTCACTGGTGAAAAAGGTGGTTGGATTCCACTCATCAGTTACAACTTTGAAACTAATAAGCTGGACTAATATTGTATTGGCAGTGAGAGCCATTCTTTGTATTAGTTTTATGGCACGGCAAATCTTTAGAAAGGGAAATATAATGAAGATAACGTACTGGAAATTTTTCTGCCCTACATTTTTGGTCAAGGATGTGCTGTTGAGGAGACACCTTGTGTTTCAGGATGTCTTTCAGTGGGTGAACCACAATGGTTTATGAAGCTTGATTGAAATGGTTCCTCCCCCCCTGTTCTTTTAATCCCTTTTGTGTAATTAATAGTGCCAAACCATTTGCTTCAGTGGACTAGAAACAATGGCCCCTTCCGCACACGCAAAATAATGTGTTTTCAAACCACTTTCACAACTGTTTGCAAGAGGATTTTGCCATTCCGCACAGCTTCAAAGAGCATTGAAAGCAGTTTGAAAGTGAATTATTTTGCATGTGCGGAATGAGCCAATGATTTTAAAATTTGTTTTAATATTACATTTGTTGCTGATGTAAGTTAGGAATGTGTCTGAAACTCATTTTAATCAACACTGTTTCCAACTGGAGGTAAACCTGTATTAGACGAGCGTGGTCATGGGAGGTTTTCTGTGGGAGGAGAAATTCCATTTTCTTTCCTCCCTGCTTACTGTGGCTCTGTCGATTCTGCTAGCTGGCTGTAACCTACCAACTTTGATTTTCTCTTGGTGGCTGTGGACACTGCCTCTGTATGGCTTCCATGTTTTTGCTTGCCATTTTGGCTTGCCATGACAAACTGAATGCCACCCTAGCTTTGGGGTATTCAATATCCACAGAAATATTGCTGTTATCTATTTATTATTTCTTTAGAAAAATTAATATGCTGTCTCTCCAGAGAACCTTCTTTAGGTAGTTTTGCAGATGGGGGTTAAACGCTTTGATTAATCTTTTTTTTTTTTGGTGGCTTGATTTTGCTTGTCAGCTTTATCCTGCATAAGAAGTTAAATGGGAAATTTGGGGAGTTTTGCCTAAGCTGCAGACAGCATGTGAAGGCCAACAGACGATACAGAAGAAGTTTAGAAACTCAGAAATGAATAAAATATATGTATAGTATTGTATAATATCAACATATTTTATCTTTTATTGTCATAAATCTACCCACTTTTTTTCTTTTTTTTAAAGTGAAAATAAAAGAAAAAGAAAAAATCAGACTTACTCTCTGGTATGAAGGGAGGTCCAAAAATATTTTATGCAGATTTCCATGTTGCAGGGGGCACTGTGCTCCTAATCTCACTGATGTGGAAGGGATAACTGCACTTTAAAAGTTAAGCATAGATGAGAGATTATTTATGTCTGGATGCATTCATTTGGAGAAGGATAAGACTTTGTTTTGAGAAATAGCAAGTAAAATAGAATGTTTTCTTAGAGTAATATTAGCAGCTATAGTCAAGCTTATTTACTATTTATACCCCACCCTTTTCCCAACGGAGACTCCAGGTGACACATGGCGGACACAAAATAACATTACAGTAAACCTCACTTTAAAAGCTGCCTGTATAACCAACTGGAAAGATGCCTAGTTAAATGTGAAATAATTTGGCGCTAATGAATTTTTGTGTGTTTTTTTCCAGGTGTCAGCTGCGATGCATGTTTAAAAGGAAATTTTCGAGGTCGCAGATACAAGTGTTTAATTTGCTACGATTACGATCTGTGTGCATCTTGTTATGAAAGTGGTGCAACAACGACAAGGCATACGACTGACCATCCAATGCAGTGCATACTAACGAGAGTAGATTTCGGTGAGTGATTTGTGTGTGTGTGTGAGTGCCTTCGTCATGTTGTGCAATACATGATTTTGCAGAAAGTAACCTGAGAATTCCTCTGTCTTCCTGTATGATGGAGCATGTAAAAAAATTTTCTGGTTGTGTCTCCCCTTTATTTGTACAGCACTACAGCTACATGGTGCAACTCAGTATTTTAAAAGTTTGTTTCCTCTCTGAAGGCTTATTGTTTAACCAGGCAATCCTGTGCACACTTTAGGAGGGAGCTTCATACGGTTCAGTGGGGCTTTCTTCTGTATAAACGTACATGAACGTTTGGCTTTGGGTATCTCTCTGCCACAAGAGGGAGGACAAAAAAAGAGATCATGCAGCTTTACAAAGATAATGTGTCGTGTTTTGTTTTGTTATGTTATATTGCTAGCAGTCTTGAGGGCTGATCCTATTCAGAAGGAACGCTGAGATGAATGTTCTAAAAGCAGTACAATGTGTATTCATAAAGGGCTGGGCGGTTTCATGAAAATCACTCATCCAGTAAAAGTCCACATAATCTTCCTTGGACTCAACATTGTTTGGAGGGGACAAAAATAGAGAAATCAGAATGGATATAAGTCTTAAATAGTAAGAGTAAGCATTAGCAGATAGCAGAATTTTCAGTGCAGAGAGCAGAGAAAAAGAACCATGTGGTGACCCTAATGTGTTTCAAAGCCTCATAGATGTAGCATTTCATGATTTCAAATAGGTCTGTTTCCCTCTAATGGTTAGTAAACGTCATTGTCTTGTTTGGAAAGTTCATGGGTTAGGAGGAAACTGCTCCCCCATTTCCCTGTGTCCCAAATCTGTATAGTTTCCACCTCACTTGTACGGGCAGAACCATTTTTCCTGAGTGGGGGGGGGGGGGTCTCAGTAAGTAGGCAGTGCCTTTTTCCTCGGTGTCTAATTGGCACATTTATTTTAATGAAGGGAATTTGCTCAAGTCACAAAATCTTTGACTATTTTAATTAGGACACGGGTTTGATTTTGTATTTACCAAATAAACTCTGAGCACTGTCTTAGGAGATTCTGCCTTAGTTCTTCATTGAGTGGGATCTGACCATTCAATCATGCCTGTTACAGGGCTTCAATAGAATTGCTTTGTTTCAGAGGAGACAAACCAGAATCAGCTGCAGGAGTTTGTTTAATCATTTTAAATCAACTACTCCAAGTACTTGCCTTTTTTAAAAAAATATGGTTACTAGCAGAAATCAGTTGGCTTTCCTAGGTACCAGATTACCACAGTGTCTAGAAATTTTATTGTGGCCCCTAGTATTCTTAGCAATTACTTTATTTTAGCATCCTTCAGCAATTCCCCTTAAAGCATTTTGGCATTGCACTTACTACTTACCCTCGGGGGGGCTTGTAACAGACTTTCTTATCCATTCCCTACCCCATGCAAATGGAGGTGGCAGTAGCAAAAGGCTTTAAGCAGGGTGTGCAGTTTATGCACCTTTTGCTTCAACCTTTCTGCCCCCTCTGCTCTGTTGCCCAGCTGATTAGGGGTATGTCTGGTAGGAGGCTTGATGGAGGACCTGATTGAGCAGTGCCAGAAGAGGGACAGCTGTAATCTCCTCCCCCCCCCCCCCCCGCCAAATTTGCTGGGTCTCCCTCATTTGTTTACTTATGAACTGTAACTGTTTTGTTGAATAAAACAATAAGATACCATTTAATAAAACTGCAAGAAAAAGTTAGAAAATATGGCCATTAAAATACAAATCCCTGAAGTCTGAAAACTGAATCCGGCTCCTAAGCTTTTGGGTTGGCTCCTAGAATATTTGTCCTATTACTGGTAAATTAATAAATTGTTGGGTTTTTTTAACACATTGAAGAAGGCTTTTGGCATTGTTTATGCTTTTCACTACTATAATTTGCTTGAGCAGAATGGTTTTTTAAACCTCTTCCATGTTCTGCTGCCACTCCTGGCTTTATTTCATTGTCTCCTTGTTTCTGCTGTCTCCTTGGGGGCACAGTTAATGGGATACTTCATGGTCTCTGTATGTCACATTGAAGGGCTTTGTGCATATGTGGGGGCCTGGTTTTGGAAGCACCAGCATTTAGGCATGAAAATCCTCTCCCCCAGATGAAGCTTGGACAGCACATGCCCAGATGGGTTGTCTTTCCAGCTCAACTGTTTTCATCTAGTGCAAGCGGCAGCATCAATAGGGGGACTTTTGTGATGCTTTGTTTTGTCCTCTGTTTTAAAAAAGCAATAGTTTATATGGTTGTAGAAGTTATACATAATTATAGTGTAAGCAGTCTTCTTTGCAGCGTGCTGTAGGACTCAGGCTATCTTTAAATACTGCTGGCAGTGCTGAGCAAAATTCCTTCCCTCGGATGGGGATGATCATTGTCTCCTCTGCTCAGGGCCAGACAGAGATGCCTGCTTTTGGGGGAAAGTGCTATATAATGTGTCCTGCACATCCTGGAGAAATTGAGCCAACAGTACAGCCCTGTGCAGAGCTACTGCAGGCTGTAAGTTGCTCATGCTGGAGACTGCTGCCTTTTCCTATCATGTTCTGGTTGCTAATTTTTATGAGCATGTAGGTCCTTTCTAAAAGCACTGTCCATTGCAAAAGGTTTTTTTAAATAGCAGTTTGCAGAGCAGCGCCAGGATTCCTTTCTGTTCTCCCCTTCTCTTTGGCTAAAGTGTCAGTGTGAAAGCTTACATTTGCTTTTGAGTTCCTGATCGACTTAGCAATGTGAGTTTTATAGGTGAGCTTAATCTAAACAGTTCAAACTTGTAAATTGTTTATGCCCAATTGCCTCTGATGAATAGAACTTCTTCCAGGTGACCAACTTAGATAGCTTGTCTAGATTAGAAAAGAGTTGCTCTTAAGCCTTTGCTGTGCCACAAGAGTTAATGGAGAGATGGACGAGTGAACAGGCAGGCTAGTAAAATATTTGTGAGACCGTAACTTTTGCAGACTGAGTTGGGAAATGGCTATGCATAAAGTGTTTTTTGTAAAACCTGTGGGACAGTAACTTTTGCAGAATTGCAGCCCCATCCAGGGGTGGGGGGGGGGTGGCTGTTTGGAGCCAGCATATGTTCATGTTGTCGCATTTCTTTGCTGTGCTGGGGCATTTGATAAATGTACTGGTGGGGTGGGTAACCTGGGAGGTGGGCAGACCTGGAAGGACAACTCGGGTTCTGCCCTGCATTGGTATTCGATTGGATGCTAGTGCAGGGGAACAGGCTGGGGCATTCCAGGGGGAGGGGCTGATAATAGTTGGCTTTCATCTGGGCTTTCAGGCCATGGGAGTCATGGCTGGCACCCCGGACTTATGCCACCCGAAAGGGAGGCATAAGTCCATTCAGTCCCATGGAAGGCTTTGGGCCGGCTTGGTAGGTTTGTTGTTTTTTTCACCTCTCTGTGCTGGTTGAAAGCTGCGTTAGGAAATGGTTATCCAGAAAGTTTTTAAAATACCTCCTGGGGACTGTTTAGAAATATTTTGGGATGTCCCTTATTTATTGTACAGGTCATTCCCCTCTATGTTCTGCTGCAGGACATGACCTTCGGGACAGGCTCTGTTTCTCAGAGATACTTTATAGCGAAACCCTAAAGATTTTGTGCTTGCATTTATGTGCCATAAATAGCCTCTGCGTGCATTTGGATGGCCTCAGTTCCTAGTCAGAACCCATTAGGAATGGTCCTTGATCCTACACAAGGTAGATAAAGGCAGAGATGATGTCCCAAACTTCCCAATGTGTGTATAATCAAAAGAACTTCCCTGTGTCTTGCTAGAGGTGGCATTTAATGAGGCAGATCTTTTCATTGTGCATTTCTGCTGCCTCTTCACTGAAGCAGACAACAGAAAGGCCTAACATGGGCAATACCTGTTTCTTCACATCCTTCACTACAGTGAAGGACCGAAAGGGCTCTCCCTTTTGTGTCTGTAGTGACAAATATCAGAAGGTGCCTGGTGGATGAATTCAAGCTGAATTTTCTGGGACGAACATTCTTTAGTAGTTTTTTCTGTTTCCTGGTCTATGGATCTTACTCTGGAACCCATGCGTGCATCACTACCACAGAATTTCCCTGCTCACACGATGCTAGAATGGGAAGAACTTTTCCAAATCCAAAAAGGATTTGACTTGGAGGCACTGTCAGGCAAGAAATCCATGCTCCCAAGTATCTTGAAGTATGTTATTGGGAAGGTTTTACTGTTTGCGCGCCTGGATTGGCTCATAGCAGCCTGCCATGACACAGATAGCGAAGCAAATTTTTTTCAGCGTTGTAAGTAGAGTTGTTAAGTTACTTTAACAATCTGTTTTTAAATGTTAGTATCCACATGTTTACAGGAATCTGTGTCCTGATATTGGCATTCCGATAGTGCCTGATTCACAGTGCAAAAACTACAGTTGCATCTTTTAGAAACATACACACACACACACACACACACAGAGAGAGAGAGAGAGAGATATTGCAACCTCTGAAATTACTGCTGAATGTTAAACCAAAACCAGCAGTAGTTGCACCACAACTTTACTCCCCTGACCAAAATCTGCAGAGAATTTCGGTGTGTTCCTGAAACCGTCCACTATATATGCAGAAATTGTTCTTTTGCTAATGTAAGAACTGTGTTAGGTGAGTCTAGTGAGGATTAAAAAACTTCCTAGGAGTGCTTCTTTGGGTGAACTTGTGACGGGATGTGTGTTGAGAAGGGGGTGGGGTGGGGAGACTTCTTAACTTCTTGTAATGGATACCAGTGTCTAGTGCCCTTGTTATAGACAGTACTGCTGCTGCTTACGTGACCTCATCAAAAGCTGCTTAAGTGCTACAGTCTTATTGAGCAACAATCGTGCTCCTTAAGTAATGCCCTAGTTCTGATAATTGTGTATGAGCAGTCTGTGTTTCTTAGAGGACCAGTTTAAGCAAGGCCTGACGTTTGAACTTCCCTCATCTTTTGTTCACATGAGGAAGCACATGAGGAAGAGGAGTTGTGGCCCTTCATTTCTGCTTCTTATATTTAGATCTGCTTCTACTAAGTGGGCATTTATTCAGGCTTCAAGGAGCCCTTTGAATATTCTACAAAGTATTAAAGATTGCATGCTTGGATGTCCAGATGTAACACTCCCTACTAACTACATTTTCCAGCTGAAATCAACCTTATATCAACTACTGTTTTGTCCGCTGCCCTGCTCTTAAGAAGGAGAAGAAGAAAGAGTTGGATTTATATCCCCCCTTTCTCTCCTGTAAGGAGACTCAAAGGAGCTAACAAACTTCTTTTCCCTTCGTCTCCCCTCCCCCCACAACAAACACCCTGTGAGGTAGGTGGGGCTGAGAGAGCTCCGAAGAACTGTGACTAGCCCAAGGTCACCCAGCTGGCGTGTGTGGCAGTGCACAGGCTAATCTGAATTCCCCAGATAAGCCTCCATAGCTCAAGCAGCAGAGCAGGGAATCAAACCTGGTTCCTCCATATTAGAGTACACCTGCTCTTAACCACTATGCCACTGCTGCTCATTCATCTCTTTCATCTTCTGATTCAAAGGTTAACTGCGATTTACACTGGTGACTACAATTTCTGAACTGCTGTTGGGGGGAGGGGTGATTTGCTGCAGGGAGCAAACCCATTTTCTCGTTCTGAGGAGGAGGGCACCTTAATATTGGCTGATTCTCATGGGTAGCTCAGAGAGGCAGGACTAACTTCCTGTACCCCAGGTGGGAATCTTCTCAGCCCAGTTTACTTCTCGCCTCACTTAGGGAGAGCAGCTGAGGAATAGTTTCATAGCAGCTGTCCTTTTTCACCAACTAAACCTCTGTTTGTCACTAACTATTGCTAAAAAAGAGAAAACCTCAATTTTCTCTCACACCTCCTTTTTTCTGTTTCATCTTTACCCCCCACCCCACCCCCCGGCAGAGTTTCAGGATTGTGACAAATTCAGCAGATTTCTTTTTGAAGTGGACGCAGACCCAGGGCTGCTCTCTTCTCTGTTACAAGAAGACAGAGTGGTTGCCGGAAGCTTTACATGTGGTGAAGGGGGGAAGAGAAGGGGTGAAGGATACTTTCGTGTCAAAACAAAAGTGGCAAGATGTTCCACTTAAAAATGGCATGAAAAGGGCATTGACTGCAAAAACAGCCGCCTTCGGCCCTGATAGTAGACCAAGCCCCCTGGACAACAACCACCAGCACCTGATGAGGGAGAGGGAGCCTCCAAGGTTGTGGGAAGGCAGCCATCTTGCTCCAATGAGATTATGGAGGCAGTCAGGAGAACCTCAAGAGAAGAGTTACAGCAGATTCAGTGCGTTCCTCTTTCACCTCATCCAGGGAACCACTCTGTTTTCCCACTGAGCAGGAGGACACCTTGTGGGTGAGCCCCACTAATTGTCCAGGGAGTCAGGAACAAATTAACCGCTTCCTGTTTTCTGTGAAAGTCACCCCTCCTTCAGTTTCTTTCCTGCTTCACAGGGTTAGTGGCCTATGCTACTTTCTTTAGATTCTTAGCATCTAGGATGTTCTCTTTGATATCCAAAAACTTCTGTCTCTTAGTATCTCTAGCCTTCTGATTCTCCTTCCTGTACTTCTCCTCTGCTTTTTCTCCCCCCACCTTTATGTTGGAGAGATCCCCCTCAGATGCAGCATCAGATCTTGAGCCTTGCCGGGATTAGCAGCCATTCAGTCAGGCTGTTTAATGACAGTGACTTTCTATCTGTGGAGAAGACAACATGGACCGTAAGTCAGACTAACTTTCCAGAAAAATGCACAAAATCCATGTCCATCCGGCATCTATTTTCTTTCAGGCGCCCGTTGATTGGGCATGGAAAATCCTTCAACTGCTTCCAAAACTGGAGTGCCACCTTCTAAAGAATTCTCAGCTCGACCTCTGGAATGATTCTTCCTATCCCCCAGCACAGCCAACAAGGGAAAAAAACCTCAGAATCTCCACAGCTGTGAACCATCTGATTGCCATTCAAGCTGTAGAACCTCTTCCCGATCCAGCGAAAGAGCAAGGAATATACTCCTTTATGGTTCCCAAAATGGAGATTGGAGAGCAATTCTGGATTTAAAGCTCTTGAACAGGTTCCAAAAACTGTGACACTTTTGCATGGTCGATCTCAGAGGCCTTGCTGCCTGGAGACGTCATGACTTTGATAGACCTCATGGAGACCTATTTGTATCTGAGGACATTGCAGATTTCTCAGATTGTGTGTGATGAGACGACAACTCCAATTCAAGGCTGTCGTCTTTGGCCTTGGTACTGCGCCTCAAGTGTTTACAAAACTTATGAAACAGTATCCCTACTTTGGCATCAAGGTATCCATATTCATCCATATTTGGACGATCTGCTGATCTGATTTCTGACCTGCTTACAAGCAGAAGCTGACACCACCAAGACAGTCTCCAACAACACGGCTTCCTTGCCAATTGCTACAGGAGCTCCCTGGTTCCCATCCAGACCTTGGAACATCTCAGGGGTCTGATAAACACCAGGGATAACTGACTCTTTGTTACTGATGCCAAGGCTTGGAAGACTGTGGAACTGATATCCCAAAGAGCCAAGGCCTGACGATAAGCTAACAAATGATTCTGGCAAGTCTGACGGGTCTCCTAATTTCCAATATAGAGGCTACTTGCACAAAGCCTCCAACAGTTCCTGTGTCCATATCAGCTTTTCACAGCAAGGAAGATGAACCTCTCCCTCTTGGTTCTGTCTACAGTGAAGCTCAACCTACTCTGGTAGACCAAGTGGTCCAATGTGAAACAGGGTAAGTTCTTCTGGTTCCCAGAAGAGAAACAAGCCTTCACAGACACAAGCCTATCCAGGTGGGGGGCAATCGTAAACGAAATTCCAGCCTGTTTAAATTCCTGGTCTATTCAAGAAGTCACACTTCCTATAAACCAACTGGAACAATGTATAGTGTGCTTTGCATTGATGAGCTTCCAACAGATTATCTGCCAAAAGCCCGTATTAATCAGAATAACAACATTTTCACAAAGACATATATAAACAAACAGGGCAGATCAAAATCTTCAGGACTTCATTGTGATGCCTTGAGGATCACAAGATAAACCTTCTGTTCAAGCCAGCTGGCTCCATCGGTGACAGATCTAGTTCAGTGAATGGCGACTGAAGACATTCATCAAAGTTACGGTTTTGGGGATGGGTAGGTTGCCTCCTACAGGGAGAGCTCCCAACAATGGCCCACCAAAGCAGCCAAAATGACTTTACAGTCAGGCTTCTGCTGTATTCCCCAGGCAATGTGTCTTCCTGTTCTGTATCAGACAATGAAAAAGAAGGAGAGTTCTCATCAGAGGACAAGCCAGACAAAGAACAATCAACTAAACCAGGGGTCTGCAACCTGCGGCTCTCCAGATGTTCATGGACTACAAGTCCCATCAGCCCCTGCCAGCATGGCCAATTGAACATCTGGAGAGCCGCAGGTTGCAAGTCCCTGAACTAAACTATATCAGGCCTTATTGGCAAAAGTCATCACGGTGCTGGATCTCTCTGAGGAGCCTGATACTGGAGAGGAAGCAAAAGGGGGCAAATCCAGAGCCAAGAGGAGGAAAGGGTTTTTTTTCCAGTGTTACCATAATCAGATAAATCAGTCCCCTTCCTGGAGTACTTTGAAAGACTAGTGCAGGCAGTTCCCCTAAACTACCAACACATTGTACTCTTTATCCCTGTATGCCATGGACATAATGCAGGTTCCAAAAGTGAATGCCCCTACCACGGCACTCAGGCCACAGAGCTGTTGTTGGAGGGTGAAACGGTATCCATTAAAGACTCCCTAGAAAGAAAAGCAGACTGTGCCTCAAAAAAGTCCTGTGAGGTTTCGTCATTAGCATTCATAGCAGCTGCTACTGCTGCCCTCATCTTCAGGACTTCAATCATTTGGGCCCAAAAATTGAACCACCTAATTTCTGTTTACAATAAAAGGGCATCAGAATGCACAAACGTCATCTTCAAGGCTGCCACCTTCTTAGCAGATGCATCCCTTGACACCATGACTTTCATGGCTTGTTCAGTGGCTGTAGGAGCTACCACAAGATGCACTCTGTGGTTGAGAGCCTGGCAAGCCAATCTTCACTCTGAGTCAGTAATTATGGCCTACCCTTTCCAAGGTGACAGCCTGAAGATACTGGAGGAGACCAAAGACAAAAAGAAAGCCGTGCCTAGGAGCCTATAGAGGGATGACAGGAAAACCTTTTCATCAAACTCCTTTTGATCCCCATCACAAGTTACCACAATCCAGACCTGACCAAAGGAGATCACAGTGGTTAGGCAGCAGCAGATCTGTTCATAGAGGCTCATGCTTCAGCAGATCATCTCAGTTCCATCTACTCATGTGACAGACTGAACAAACAAGAAAAACTGAACCTTAGATACCACGAAGGATATCTTGCCATTGGGGGAGAGGCTACAGCAGCAGAGAAAACAATGGCTACAATCACAGTCAGATCACTGGGTTCAACAACTCTTACAATTCAGTTATGTTATAGAGTTTACCAGTCTTCCCCCAGATTAGTTTTATCTCTCCTCCAACTCGTCCAGGGGGCAAAAATACACCAGTACTTTAGCTGCCATAGAACATCTGCTGAAAACAAGGGTGACGGGCCCCTTTTCTCCATTGCTCACGAGTCTACTCCTTCTGCTTTATAGTTTCCCAGAATAATGTGGACTAACGAGCCATTCTCAACCTCAAATCCATGAACAGATTTGTGGCAAAAAAAGCTTCTGCATGGAGACTCTCTGTTCAGTCTCCAAAGCCCTGGATCCTAGGTCCTTCATGGCCTCATTTTACCTCACAGAAGCATACCCTCATATTCCTATTTACGCAGGGCACCACAGATCTCTGAGATTCTCTTACCAGGATCTGCACTTTTGAATTCAGAGCACTTTTCCTTGGACTGGTTTTGGCTCCTCGAGTTTTTTTCAAGATGTTGGTGACTTGAGTGACATTGACTCCGAGACTGGGAATACAAATCCATCCATATCTGGATGACATCCTGGGCTGTTCATTATCCAGGCAATAGGCCTTTAAAGATACAGACAGGTCTTGGAAGCTCATGCCTATCTCCTGAACCGAGAGAAAAGCAATCTTATCCCAACTCAGAAACTACAGCACTTGGCAGTCATGTTATTTCTGCTGCAGGAAAAGGTCACCAAGATTTCAAATATGGCCAAGGCTACAGCCATGGCTAATTTTTCACCCAGCTAAGTCTTTGACCCATCTACAGGGACCTATGATTTCATGTATGGACTCCGTTCTGTAGACTCATCTGCTTACAGGGGTTCCTCCATCTTTACAAAGGGGAGATCCTTCAAAATAAAACGACCTTGCCTCTACCAGTGAGACAGAGTATGATCTGGTGAACCAAAGCCAACAGTCTAAGTTGAGGACAACCTTATATGCCAGTCTGTCCAGCTCAGAAGCCTACAAGGGCCCCCAATCCAAGGTTCTTGGACAGAGAAAGAGAAGAGATTGAGTATCAACATCCTGGAACTTAGACCCTTCAAGAAGCTGTCACTAGAATCACTTCTTGACCTTTTGGCTAAGATCAAGTATAATAAGAAGGCACCTCTACAATTCCAGGAAAATGTCAGGGACCATCACATCCTCATCAACAGCATCTCTTCTAAGGGTCATATCAGCAAATGGGGGGGTCTAGATCAGGGGTCTGCAACCTGCAGCTCTCCAGATGTCCATGGACTACAAATCCCATCAGCCCCTGCCATCAATTGGCCATGCCGACAGGGACTGATGGGATTTGTAGTCCATGAACATCTGGAGAGCCGCAGGTTGCAGACCTCTGGTCTAGATCATCCACCTTGCATCGAGAAGTACAGAACATTCCTCTCATGGGCAGAAACATACCTGCAATTAATATTCTGCCAAGCACTATCAAGGATACTCAACATATAAGCCAGCTGGTTGAGCAGGCAGATGATAATGAGTGATCTTTCAAGGAGAAGATCTTCCAACAAATTGTGATCAAATTCAGTCGCCCAAGGGTAGACCTTTCCACCTTGGTTTCTAGTTATTGAGTATCATAGTTCTTTTCCAGATACCACAGTCCTTAGACAGAAGAACTGAATGCTCTTAACTTCATGATTACTCAAAGGCTACTGCATGCCTTCCTGCCACTTCCAGTGATATCATTGGCATTTAGGAAAATACCCCAGGAGTAGGTGTTAGTGATCTTTGTAACTCCAGGGTGGCTTTACAGATCCTGGTTCTCATCTCTAGTGGAATTATCCATAAAACAACCTTGAAAGGAACAGGTTGCTGGACCAATGCTGCACTCCAGAAGTTGCAGAAACTATCATGGCTTTTAGGAAAATATCCACAAAGCATTTATACAATTCCACATGGAAAACCTTTGTGAGATTGTGCCATCACAACCAAGTTGACCCTCTAAACACAGGTCTGGGTAAAATATTAGTCTTCTTGCGTGATGGGGTCCATCAGCAGCTTAAGGCTTCCACTTGCATCATCAGGTAACAGTGATAGCAACAATAGTGCCTCTGATAGCAGGCATTCAAATGACTAGACACCCTCAAATCACTTGTTCCTCAGAGGGGTGGTGCAGATCAGTGCCCCCCCCCCCCATCTTTCACAGACTTCCTACATGGAGGTTACACATCTTACTGTCAACTCAGGCAACAGCTCACTTTGAAGCATTGAGAGAGGTACCAGTTAAATGGCTACACATAAAAACCTTGTTTTAATAGCAGTGACTTCAGCTAGAAGGATCTCAGAACTGGGAGCCTTATCAGCTGGGAAAAGGCTGTGTGTCTTCCTTAAAGACAAGGTGGTACTTTGACCAGACCCTACATTTATCCCCAAAGTTAACACTCTGTTCCACCAAAGGCAAGAGATACTTTTATAGTACTTTTGTCCATGACCAAAACATACGAAAAAAAGCTTGACACACATTGAACCTGCATAGGGCACTTAGTCCAAGGAAATGGGTTTTCCATTCATTTCCTTGACAGCTCCGACAGAAGGAAGATGTCCAGATCAGCAGTAAGCGATAGTATCAGGCACTGTATCTTCTAAGCATACTTGGCCAGCAAGATTCCTGTTCTTCCAGGCATCACAGCACATTTTGTTCTAAGTGTGATTACCAACACAGCTTCAGTAGAAGGCCTGTGTAAGGTGTCTTCCATTTCAAAGTTTGTCAGGCATTACAAGATCAACTCATCAACGGATGCATCCTTTGGATGCAGTGGTACAATAAGCATTCCCACCTGGATGGACTGACGCTACTTTTGGAAGTCTGAAGATCAAGATGCCCCCCCCCCCTTCAGAGTGAGAATGTAATCTTGGATACTTACTATGAGGGTTCCTTCTGCTCTGAGGTAAGGAGGGCATCTTACCCACCTCAAAAAGAGACCTCTGACGTCCAGCAAAAGCAGTAAGGTGTATGAAGGGCACAGCCAGGACTACCAGTGATTTTGTTCCAAGCACCAAGGGAAGAAGGCTATTTCTTTACCCTTCTCCCAGTTCCCCCCCCCCCCCCCATTATTGCTAACACATAATAGTGTTTTCCACCTGTTCTTGTTAATGTCCCATGTTTCTTAGATCCGTTCCTGACATTCTTCTGAACTGAGCTTAGGAGATTCCTGCCTGGGAAACAGGAAGTGACCATTTTAGTCCTGCCTCCCTGAGCAGCTGGTAGGAATCACCCAAGATGAAGATGCCCTCTTTATCTCAGAGCAGAAGGAACCCTTCGTGGTGTCTAAGGTTCAGTTCTTAGAGCTGGCCCACTGAGGCCTGTGGATGCTCTCTTGACCTTTTTTAGGCTCAGTCCACTGACCGCTGCTCTTTCACAGTTGACACTGCCATCGTTGGGGCTTGTGCAAGAGGGGAAAGATAATTCCACTTGTAAGAGGAGAGCAGTATTTTCTGTGTAAAAAAAATCATGAACAAAGCCTTGATTATTATCAAACAATTCTGTGAAAAAGAGAAGTTTCAGTTTCAGCGGATGTACTTTGTTCCTTCAAGCATACAACCCCTTAAACATTGAGGGATAGTGCCACATAATGGTATGAATCCAGTGTGCTGAGGTCGCTTTAGTCTTTGTTGTGGGAGAGAGAAGAGATATACAATGATTTCCAAAGTGCCTTTTAATTGTTGCCTGGACTGGTCTGTCTTGAACTGGCCGTATGGAAAGGCCTTAATATTCTGGTATTTTAAAACATTTTATCACTGGGATTTCTATTTGCATGATTGACATTCAGGTCTAAAATGCTACTAGGCTTTTGGATGGTTTCTTAAATTTTAAATTCTCCCCGGGTGAGTTACGAGATTGACAATGAGAGGTGACTTGTCATTAAGTAGTATCACAAAAGCCTAGCCATGTAAAGTCAGAAGTTCGGTTGCATATGTCAGTCTGCCTCTAATGCACTGTACAGGTTTTAAACTAAGTTTGTGAATTTTGGTCCTACTGTCTCAGTTAAAAGTTCGTCAGAGTTTTGGCTTCTCCTATTCTGTAATTGCAATCTTTGATGAGCCCAACTATTTTTTTGTTTTTTTCCAGATTTGTACTATGGTGGAGAAGCTTTCTCTGTAGAGCAGCCACAGTCGTTTACTTGTCCTTATTGTGGAAAAATGGGTTATACAGAAACGTCTCTTCAAGAACACGTTACTTCAGAACATGCAGAAACATCAACAGAAGTGGTAAGCTTAAGAGCTTCATGCATGACCCCCAGCCACAAAAGTTGCCGTTCCGTCCACCATATCTGAATGAGAATTTTCATTCCTTTCATAAAAACGAGAATGAATGTTCACCGCTCCTTGGTGTAAGCAAGCTCCGTGTCTCATCAACCATTCCATTTGGTTTGGGTCCCCCCCCCCCCCACCACACACACGCCAAAAGGACTTTTTGTCCATGCCAGAATCAAGCTCTGTATACATTGAGTATAGTTCAAATCCTGTCCTTTAAAAAAATTCTTCAGGTGATTCTAGATACCGCTTTGGTGTTGTACAAGACTCTTTGGGGAAGTCTTTTCCATGTTTGCTGTAATAAAAAGCCTGTATTTTGGTGCGTCAAGGGGAAAAATTATAATATACTGCATAATATTTGTATAGCTCTTTGGCGTATTCAGAGTTCTTCACATGTCTTATGTTAAGGAGCCTTGCAAACACCCTGTAAGGTAGACCCTATTCCAAGGTGTCAAACATGTGGCCTGGGGGGCCGGGTCTGACTGCCTTGAGAGAATTTATCAGGCCTGTGAGCCAGCTGAGGCAACCTCCCTTGCTCCTGATCAGGCCTCTCAAGGTAGTCACCCTACCCCACGGCAGGCTCACAAGTCCAGGCACCCCCCCCCCCATTGGTGTCATTCTGGGGCCAGCTGAGCCAAGTCACGCTTATATCACATCCAGCCCTCGTGACAAATGAGTTCGACACCTCTGCCCTATGATGTAGGTGTGGTCCTGAAACTGAGAGAATAGTGACCTTCCTGAGGCCGTATGTGGAATTCAGGTTACTCGCTCATACCTCAGATCTTGAAAACAGCACTTTTTACTCATGGGTTGGTGAAGAGCCTTCCGGAGGATGTCTTGGTACTCTAGCTTTACCTTGTTTGGTTTATAGCAGCTCAGATGTAAGAGAACAAATGTACACACAGATCTCTGAGTGCAGTTTTCAAATCATTTGCCACTATGGTTGATGAGCTAGCCAGTTGAAAGGCACTTTGTTTGTTGTCTAGCTGTAGATAAATTTGCATATTATCAAAAAACCTCTATATAAGTGCCTTGGTGAAGGAGCAAAGGAAATGTTAAGTTTATTAATAAAAGCCAGTAAAAAACAAAAGCTAATGTTTTCTTTGTTCCTCATTCCATGATGTGGAACAACCTAGGAAGGCATTTTGTATACTGTTGATTTTTTGTATGTGTGATTATTGTCCTACAGTGAATTGTGCCCCCCCCCCCCCAAAGTAGCAACCTGCCTTTTTACTACTTAGTTGAGGTATTTTTAGGAGTGAAATCCAGGGACAGAAACTTAACAGCAGTCCAACTAACAAAATTGTTGTATATGATCCTTATACTTTTGATTCCACAGGACTGTTTCTTACTGGGTTTGCTAATTTAATTGTTTCTGCTATTCATCAAATTATTCAAACTTTATCATCAAAGGAGCGCCCCCTGTTCCTCTGTGCTGGTGTTTAGGTTTTTTTGCATCAAAGCAAAATACCTGTTGTCAATGTGATATTGCGTGGTTCAGTTATATCTCTCAGTCCTAAACACAAAATAAGATGGCAACAAGATTGTATGGATATTTCTGGAAATGCTCTCCGTTGTCTTTTGATAAGTGCAGACCCTGAAGTGAATCATAAACGATACTTAATCAGACACCTATTTTTAAGTATATACTTAAAACAAGCTGGGTATGCAGTTCTGTAGGCATTATTTTCTTTCTTTTTTTCTGTAGACATTATTATTCTTTGGGGCTGGTCTGATTATGCACTGGGGTTGAGTGTTATATTGATCCGTGTTCTGATGGATTCCACTGGATGGCAGTAATGTTACATTAATGTGGGTCACTATTCCAACCTGGATTTTCTTGTGCTTAAGCTGGCTGTGTCCTGGTGTCCCAGGTATTGTTCCAGGGCAAACGGTTCCTTTTATCATTGAATAGACATCAGAGTCTTATTCCCTGAACAGGGAGCCAGAAGTCACTCCGCCTCGGCTGTGTGGTGTGACTTCTTATAAGTTTAAAGTTATTTTTCCTTACTGTAGGTCTTTCGAACTGCTGTGCTTGTGGCTAGGTCACATGAAAGAGTGGCAGAGGAAAAGCTTGGAAGGTCATTTCAAGAAATGAGAACTAGTACACAGATCCGCTGCTTCAAAATATTTGTCACACTTGAGTCACAAGTTGGGTAGTGTGATGCAAGTTTTATCCAGTGTTCTGACAGTATTGAGCATACGGATATGGATTCAGTGCCACAGTTATGGGCAGGCGAAAGTTATTAAGCAGCAGTCCATGTTCTGCCTAGCCACTGGAGGCCCACCCCCCACCCACCCCCCCCACCCCCCGGCCACATTATGCTTGCCGTGTTGTGAGGCACTGTAGTACTAGTGGTCACAGAAAGAGGTTTTGCTTTGCATATGTACCAGCACAAACCAGATCGGCCCTTAAGCACGCTTTGCAAAGGATCAAAGTGGTGAGCCAGGGGAAACAAGATTGGAGAATCAAGGTCAGGATCCTAACTGATAAATTGCCAAAACAAATGTGTTTGGTGGCATTTAACACAAATTTTTAAAAAAATTATTAGCCAGGAGCCTAATCCAAAACCTCTTATACGGGCAGTATGCAGCCATCTTCCACTACAGAATTTATTTTGGTTTACGAACAGTAATTGTGAAAATGGGGCTTCTCTTGGCACTGTAAACATACATAAGGGCCCTCAGCAAGACTGTCTCCTTTCAGAAACTCCCAGAATTTTCCAGAAGCAAAGGCCATGGGACAGAAGAGTGTTTCTTCCCACAAAAAAGCATAACTTTCACATTAATAAACACACAAACTGTGACATCATGTGTATAGTGCTTGTCCTGAAAATCCCAGTTCTTTCTTTTACATATAAAATCAGACTTCATCACAACATGTGTATGGATGTCATGGATTCTGTTTTAAGAAGTGACATTCAGATATTAATTGAGATTTAAATCAATAAAAGGAAGAAATAATAAATAATAAAAATGACCAGTCCCTGGTCCCAAATTAGGATGTGCCTGCTCAGATATGAGTGCAATCTTTGTTTTTTGGGGGGGAATTGCCTAATTTGACTCGCCCTCTTTGTCAGAACAAGGGCAGCAATATATACTGTCTTCACATTTCTTACACTGGGCATTTTATTCCCTTGTAGTGGTTGTGCACCTCACTCAAATCCCAGAGAGATAACTGAACAAGGAACTTGGCTGCAAAGGAAGGCGATGAAACCAGCTTTTCCTATGGAAAGTTTACCTCTTTATTTCTTAACACGTTGATTCCTGACCATTCAGTTGGCCAGGAGGATCAGGATAGCGTCATGCCTAACCCTGAAACGAGAGAGGATAATTAAATTTAATTTTCTCCTGTGGGAGTTTGAACAAAAACTGGTTTGTGTGGCCCAGTAACAGTGACTTGTTTTTTTAAACATTAACTTCCTTAGTACAGCCAGTTTGCACATGGAATTCTGGCACATATATAGAGTTTATGCTATATCTTCTGAAACAGTGGTGTGGTGAGCATCGTGTTGTCTGGTGATGGCAGAAGCCGAGGCTTTGGAACCAGGGAATCCAAGCACATACTTTTTCACAGTCAGAAAGGATCTCAGAGGTGGTGTGGTATAGTCCCGTGCCAAGAAAAGTTTGAGATATATCTGCAAATGACTGTGGAAAAGGTCTGTTTGCCAGCACAATAGTAGAGGCTAGTGTGTGAGAGTATGTTTGGATCCCTGACCCAGGAATACAGGTTTTATTTCCCTTGTGGCTGCCATATTGCAAAATCAAATATGCGTGGAGTTTTTGAAGGTGTTTCCTACTTATTTTGTTTCTGTCAAAACATACCCTTTGCTGTTTTTTTTTTTGTTAAAGTGTTTGCAAAGCGAGGCTTTGTACCACAGTTTATATTGCTTATTACCTTTACATCGCTTTGGTTGCAGTTAGGGAGATTGGCTTTGGCATCCATACAATAGGGCACTAGTAGGAGGAGCAATGTATTTCCAGGAAGAAATATTGGGCTGTTTGGAGTGTGTGTTTTCAGGAGTTGCAGCTGCTTAATAAACAAGATGGTTTCAGTAAGTCCCTTAATGCCCTACTTAATTTGACCCCTACTGAGGTGATTAATTGGTGTCCAGCATGATGAAGTGGTTAAGAGCAGGTAGCAGAGGGGTATCTAAGCAAACTGGAGCCCGGGGACAAAACCTGAGTTTGCGCGCACCCCCCCCCCCCCCTCGGTATGGGCAGCCACCCTCCACCACTACAACCAAACAATGATTTTTTGCACCAGCTCACAAAACATCCCACCCCCAGCAAAACATACATGGCTTTCTCCTCACCAACTCTCTTTCCTAATTTTGTCCTCACACCAACCCTATGAGGTAGGTTGTTAGCCTGAGAAACAGCTCCAAGCCAGTGCAAGTGGGTACTAAGCATGTAAATCTCTCACAAATCACCCCCTGCAAAACATTTACCAAACAAATGTCAGCATCATCTCTCACAAAACACCTCCAGTGGAATCCACCCCCAAACAGCATCACTTTCAATGGTGTTTAAATTAGGGAGTCCAGATTCTTCTTTTAAATCCAACTTAAAGGGAGAATTTGGGGTCCCCAGTTAAAACAACATTGAAAATAATGCTGTTTGGGGGTGGATTCTCCCCTACCCTGGAACAGCATCACTTTCAATGT
The DNA here is from genome assembly GCF_021028975.2 of Sphaerodactylus townsendi. NCBI lineage: Eukaryota > Metazoa > Chordata > Lepidosauria > Squamata > Sphaerodactylidae > Sphaerodactylus > Sphaerodactylus townsendi. The sequence goes on along the minus strand of NC_059431.1, from coordinate 104,841,988 downwards.
TTAAACTGTAGACCTCACATTCTCCCTTTAAGTCCATGCCAAAGGGGATGGATTTAAAAGGAGAATCTGGGGAGATTTGGAGTGTGCCTACTATCAGGAGTGCAATTATTAAGCCAGCAGTACCAAAATTTCAGGGTATCTTTAGGAGACTCTCCTGATGATACCACCCAGGTTTGGTGAAGTTTGGTTCAGGGGGTCCAAAGTTATTGACCCTCAAAGGTGTAGCCCCCATCTATTAGCTTCCATTAGAAACAATGGGGGATGGGAGCACCCCTTTTGGGAGTCTATAACTTTGGACCCACTGAACCAAAACTCACCTAACTTGAGAAAACTAAAAAAACCTAGAAAATACAAAAAAACCCCACAAACAAACCTGAAATTTTTGTGCTCTCCACTAGAGGGCGCCCAGTGACATGGGGTACCCCATGTTCCCTAGGCAAATACGCCACTGACAGGTAGACTCTAGTCTGGAGAATCAGGTTTGATTCTTTACTCCTCCACATGCCTGCAGGCGCTGATCTGGTGAACCAGATCTTTCCCCACTCCTACTTTCCTGCTGGGTGAATTTGGGCTTGTCACAAGGTTTCTGTTGTGGGAAGAAGAAAGAAAAGGAGTTTGTAAGCCCCTTTGAGTCTCATTACAGGAGAGAAAGCAGGGTATACATCCACACTCTTCTTCTGCTACTTCATAATTTTCCAGGCTCAATGTTAGCATTGCTTTTCTCCATGACATCATGATTTTCTGGTTACCCATGTCAGCATTTTTCTGGATTGTATGTTTAAACTTCATGTTAACTGAAGGCATTCCTAACTGAAATGGTGATCTGTAACGTTGGAAGGTGTTCTAGTAACATCTGTATTTGTAAGAATATGTTTGTGAATGAAAATATGAGTGTTTGGGGATCTTAAGTGTGCATGCGAATTTGTTTTCACAGTATATTCAATTGCTCGTACTTTGGAGAATATTTCAAAAAGAAGTTTGAGGCTGGGAAAAGTTCAATTTAAACCAACAATTGTTGGAAATGTTATTTTGTTGGACTGTGTTCTCGCCACTTATAAACTGGATATAAGTTTCTGGCTGATAGTGCATTGCATAATCATTTACTATTAGGTTGCATAAATAGATTAAATAAACAAATTGGAGATGAGACTCATGAGAAATCTGTTAACAGCTGCATGCTGTAGATTATATTAACGAAAACTGAGAATGACAGACCATATTTTTAAAGTAAGGGCTCTTCATCCTGGAATGTATGTTTGAGATAGTAACCAAAAATAAAAGTATTTTCAGTAGTGTTAATATTTTTGAACTTATTTAGAAAATAACACTAGAATAAAAATTTTCTACATGCAAATTGTAATTTCCAAAGGGGAGGGGGTAAGGTGTAAGAAGCTGAAGGTGTTTATTATTTTATGAATTTTACAAACCTCGTGTCCCACCTTTTTGCCTACAAAAGGGCCACTACTTACATCTTACTAAAGTAAATTATTAATCGCAGAACTTCATTGTTTAATGTTCATGTGAGATTTTTTTTAAGTTTATAAAGTTGAGTAAAGGATTTTATACTGAAAATCTTTCCTGTTATTACCTGTTTATAAAGTGTGCAACCAAATTTAATAACCAAGCTGAATCAGATAATAGGAACAATCATGTCCAGAGAGTAAAGTAGCATCAATATATCTAATTCTTAACATGGTCCCATCTGTGGATATTTAAATCCAGAGATTGTGGTCATGAACAGACCAGATAACTTTTTTCTGCAAACCCAAAGAAATTCCAGATTTTCAGGAAAATCTGAAATCTTTTAAAAAAAAAGGTGAAGTTGGGCAATTAAAAAACATCATAATGGAACCAGCTCCTGTTACTCTAAGAAACAGATATCCTCTGTGGCCATTGCTAGGCAGCCAAACGGTATTGTCATCCTTCGAGCCTTCTTTCTGTCATTAAAAGGTGTGTGGGGGGGGAGTGTGTGTGGTTGTTTTCATTTATTTATATTTCACCTTTTTGTTCAAAAGAACACTTGAGGCAGCTAACGAATATGAAATATCCTGTTATAATACAGACATCAAATAATTAATGAAACAGCACCGTCTTTCCAGCTTGTTTGCTTAATAGACAGGCAGCTAGGGGGTGGGCTGAGCAAATAGAAAAACTCACCTTTTAAGGGCATGACCTCCCTAGTCAAAAAGGGAGCATCTCCAGGTAATAGCTCCTCTTGAGAGCAGTTGGAAAAGCTTGGCCTAGATCACAAGATCTTCTCCTGAAAGGAGGACTTAGTGGTGGAAACTTGGTCACTCTTGTCAGGCTCACAGGCTCACAATCTTACCTCACAGGATTGATATAGAGATAAAATGAAGGACAATGATGTCAGCAGCTTTGGGTCCCAGTTGTGAAGAAAGGCAGAGTGTAAATGAAGTAGACAATAAATATTGTGAAGACGGGGCAGAAAAAAGGTAGATGGGCCGGTGGGAAGGAGAGAAGGAAGCAGAGCAACGGAGAGAATATGGAGGTTGCCAGGAGGAGGTAACGGAGAAATAGTGTTGGAAAGGGCATACTGGGGAATGTGAAGTGCTCCCCAAAGGTCCTTGCAGATACTGCACAGCACAGCTGTGTCCTGACATAGTGGGTAGTGCTGCACAACTGGGTCAGAGTTTTCGTGGTTGCCAGGAGGAGGGGAAAAGAGGTAAAGTTGTACACAAGGGGCAAAGATAATCTGGCTGGTGGTTAGGAAGGAAGGAAGCAGGGAAAGAGGAAATGTTTGGGGGCTTTCAGGGAAGGGAAATAAGAAATCACAGGGGAAGAAGAAATGAGATGCCCTTACAAGTCCTTGAGGGTCCTCTGCTTATAAACAACTATGAGCAGTTCCCTAAAGTCCATCATGAGTTTTATTTCCATATCTAATCCTCTTTTCAGCGCCCCCCCCCCTTGGTGCAGAGCTTTTATGAGTAACATAACCTGAAGTTGTAGGTGCCACTACTGTTTTTCCCCCAAAAAACCGATTCCAAATAAAAGCTTATGTTTTCCAGTATGTTGTTATCTAGCTGTTACTTTTCCTTGTTAAATAGTCAAACTGAGCTTCTAACTTTGTCGTTTCAGATTTGTCCAATATGTGCAGCATTACCAGGAGGAGATCCCAATCATGTCACAGATGACTTTGCAGCTCATCTTACACTGGAACATAGAGCTCCTAGAGATTTAATATCCTTGCCCAGTCCAAGAAGGAACAGCAAGATTGTTGTTGCTTTATATATTAATAGCTGCCTAGAGGTTGATTCTGAAAGGGGAGGTTCTGGAAGCTTGCTAGCAGGGCTGTCCCGAGTTATTTTGGTTCCAGCAGCTCGATGGGCCAGCGGAACAGTGCTTGAACACTTCCTTATTGCATCGATAATAGAGAACAGAAATTGAGAGACTGCATGTTGTGGCGGTTAAGAGTGACAGCTCACATCTGGAGAACCAGGTTTGATTCCCCCGCTCTTCCACATGAAGCCTGCTGGGTGACCTTGGGATAGTCACAGTTCTCTCAGAATTCATTCAGCCCACATAGAGGCAGGTGATATTGAAACACTTCCTGATGCCTCTTGCCTTGAAAACCATGCTGGGGTTGCCATAAGTCACCTGTGACTTGATTGTGCTCATGTGCACACACACAAATGGGTGAATATGATGTTACTTTCTATAAAGGTGAAAGTTATTCTGACAGAATGGTCTGTCATTGTCAATCTAAAACAGGGATCAGTAGCTTTTTGTAATTAAAGAGCCAAACTACTCAAAATTTAGAGTATAAGAAAAGAAAGCCCATTTGTGTAACTGAAAATGTACAATTTAACATTACTGATAAATTGACATGTTGATCATACTCCATAGCTTTTATGCAATCCAAGTGTTGGGTGCAAGTCCAGTATTAGGAAGTTGCATGCACAAGGTGTCACAGTAAGTCACACAATTGTTTTAGTATCCTGGCATGAATGTGTACATTTTGATTTCTGGCATTTCTAGTGTATCACTCGCTAACTGTGAAGCATCTCCAAGAAGTCCTTTAATCCCATTAAAATTTTTGCGATTCCTTAATAGCCTATTAACTCCAGTATCCCACATACCATACCCATGTGTGTGAGCGAAGTGCTGTCAAGGCCCGGGCAACTTATGGCAACCCTGAGTAAGGGGCTTTCAAGGCAAATGAAAAGCAGAGATGATTTGCCATTGCTTTTCTCTGCAGAACCTTCCTTGGTGGTCTCTCTTCCAAGTACCAACCCTGCTTAGCTTCCAAGATCTGATGAGATCAGGCTACCCTATTGCCTTGCCTTCCTTCTCCAGTGAGAGGTCACCTCAATGAAGAGGGCTGATATTTTATAGGTTTTTTTCCCACAAGGCAGTGGATTGTGCTTCCCTCTGTGATACACCTCTGAAGACTTCCCTCTGTGATACACCTCTGAAGATGCCAGCCACAGAATGCAGGCGAAATATTAGGAACAAGATCCACCAGACCATGGCCACGCAGCCCAGAAAACCCACCAGAACCAGTGTGCAAGAAATGTTTAAGATTATACCTTGTCTCACCAAACAATAGAAGTGACCAAATACCCTTCTGCCTATGGAATGCTCTGTTTGTGGGTCTTCTCCTGAAGAGCCACGCCCACAGTGGAGCATCCCACACAAAAAGGGGAGGTGTTTGGTCACAATCGAGCTTCTGTCTTTCGTTGAGACAAGCTATAATAAAATGCAAAGCTTGAAAAGGAGACCATTAATCATTATTGGTCTGTTCTTTAGCCATGAAAGCCTATATTCATTCACCCTAACGCTGTTTGGATTGGGTGATACCAACCATGCCGCAAAAAGGGTTAACTGCCATGGGCATCTCTTGCATCACTGATGGTACGAAAAGAGGATGACGGAAGGTCACAAGCTGATCCAGACCTGGTTTTAAGCCCCAGAATTTTCTCTGTTGTATAACTTTGAATTTAAAAAAGGAACGCTGCACAGTTTTAGCAATTTTGCCCCAAATCCTAATGCTTGATTCTTCCAATACAGGTGTTTTTGTGTTAATAACTACATAGTGTGGCCCTTTTTTCCCTTAACTTACTGGTTACGATGAATCCAGCGGTGTTCGGCATGTACGTAGAATGTTTCACCCAGGCCGGGGTTTGGGTGGCCCTCGCGCACGTAGATCAAACATGCACTTTACTAGCAGTTCCACTGGTGGGTTTTCATCTTCACAGAGTTCATATTCTCCAAGCAATAGGGAAGCCATGGATCCTATAGCTGGTAAGCTTTATGAATATTTATAGTGCGGCACCATCTTTGTTATCTGGCATTGGTGGGGAATGTGGGTTGCTTTACACCACATTTGTTTGTTTCGAGACTTCCTCTCCTCCATATCCTGAGTGCCTCCTGCATGACCTCATTCAGTGGCTCGCGGGCTCATCTCTCCTCCCCCAACCCTGCCCCCTTCGTATTCCGAGGGCCTTTCTAGGCACCTTCACTCTTGGTCCAATCTTTGAGTCTCACTGTCTCTTCTCCCCACCCACTCTACCAATCAACCTGATCAACTGAGTTTCCCAGGCATTAAAAGAGCCAGATAACAAAGTCTGTACCTGTATTATTCTGCTGTGTTTCTAGTTGTGTATGTGGTTTGAACTAAAAGCAGGAGTATACGCAAATCACTTTTACACTCATCTCAACTTCTCTTGATTTCAGTTTAAATATTCATGTGTTTGTATTTTTACTTCCTATCAAATGGTTAAACGCTTTCGCATTTGAAGGAGTTGCCACCTTGAAAGATAGTCCTGTAACTTGTTGAAAAGCCCCCTTGTTTTTTTCCACCTCCTGAGTTGTTGTAGCAGTGGCTGTAGGTTAGGTTGAATAATAGTTAGGTCGCTGCAGGCTGAGAGCTAAGGACTGGGAATGTGTCTTGTTCATGTTTCATAACCATGGTAAATTAAAAATATGTTAGATGGTATTCTGGAGGCAGTTGACTGTGACAAGGAGTTTTTACAGTAATAATTAAATCCGTTCACAGAAGACTGACGCTTCCCCTCCGATTGTTTTTCACATTGACAGAGCTTTTATCTCAGTTGTCTGGTGTGAGGCGTTCTGCAGGGGGACAGCTCAATTCCTCTGGCCCTTCTGCGTCTCAGTTACAGCAGCTGCAGATGCAATTGCAGTTAGAACGGCAGCACGCACAGGCGGCACGACAACAACTGGAGACTGCACGCAATGCAACCAGGCGCACCAACACTAGCAGTGTCACCACCACTATAACACAATCGACAGCAACAGCCAACACATCTAATACAGAAAACAGTCAGCAGACTATCCAGAATTCTCAGTTCCTCCTTACCAGGTAATTCGTTTTAGAGGGGTGGGCACTGTTGCTGACCTTGCTTCTGATTTCATTTCAGGCTTGAAGCACCTCCGAGGGGCTTTCAGTTTACCCATTGGTCCGCTGTTTCATCATGGGGCCACCTGCCACCTACAGGCCCCACTGGGCAAAGGCCTCACCTGCTTTCCTGAATCACGGGATACATGTCAAAGAGCCCCATGTGACTCCCAAGCCACTGAGTGACTATCATTTTCCTGGGCTTTCACATTAGGGGCTGCTGCTTGTGTACACGGCTGACGCCCTTACTCTGTTCCCATCTTACTATTTATTTATTTATTTATTTTATTAGGCTTTTATACTGCCCCATCCCCGGAGGGCTCTGGGCGGTGTACAACATATTAAAATAACAATATAAGATAGTTAAACATTTAAAAGCAGCGATAAAACTTGAAATTTAATTTATGCAGTGGATCTCAGTAAATAAAAATTTAATTTAATTTAATTGGCGTCCAGTATTCCAGATTTAAAATTCCCTCTCCCCCGAGAAGGGAGGCATGGTGAGTCTCATTAGATGGTAGGTGGCCTAGGTGATAAGGCCACAAGGGGGGCACCGTTAGCGGCTGGTTCCTGCAAAGGCCTGGCAGAACAACTCCGTCTTACAGGCCCTGCGGAACTCCCCAAGGTCCCACAGGGCCCGGACAGCTGGAGGAAGAGTGTTCCACCAGGCCGGGGCCAGGGCTGTAAAGGCCCTGGCCCGTGTGGAAACAGACAGTTGGTTTGTCTCTTAAGAAAGGAGAAGCAGCAAGGAGAAATTCTGATCAGAGTGTAATACCAGTTGTAAAAGTATCTTTAACAGTGCCTCAGTGAACAATCATTTCTTCCACTTTCCCTGACATTTCAGGCATTCCATTTACTGAGAGGGGTCAGTATTCTTCATCTGTGTTGAGCTGTGATTTATTGTGCCTGCAAAATTAATTGTTGACTCCTGAAAAACTCGCCTGTAACTAGGCTGAAAAAAAACATGGCTCACATGGATCTGAAACTTACAATCTTTTCTGGCTGTTGTGGGTTTTCTGGGCTGTGTGGCCTTTGGCAAAGCATAACCATTATTTCACCTCAACAGTTATCTGTACCCCAAAGTCTTTATAATCGCAGAACAATACCACGTGAGGCGATAACTTCCATTTGCATAACCTTTCCGATGGCTTGCATTTGTAGCCGTAAAAATCTTAGACACCTTCAGACAATCTACTAAGCATATCAACAAAAAAAGATGGAAAAATAACACAAAGAACCTATTGAAGACCTGAGGTAACAGACATCAGTCCTAGGAATCTCAATTTATTATTACTTTTGACGGGAAAGGAATGCTATCTTGACATAAGAAAGGAAGCTTCAGAGAGTGTTAATGGTTTAGAGTAATGGATTTTGTAAAAAAGCTTCATGACACTGATCAGTTGATCAAGGCTTGTAGGAATAGGTGGAGAAACAAAAATATTACCTCTAGAAATAATTTGGCCCCCAAATTTGTCAAGCAAAGTTTTTCCGTGCGTAAAGGTAAGAGAGGGCCACTTGTGTTTTTTCCATTCACTCAAACATCCCAAGACCCAAAGCCGTGGCGTCAGAGATGGGATCCAGCAGGTTCTCACAGGTTCCCGAGAGTAGGTTACTAATTATTTGTGTGTGCCGAGAGGGGGTTTACTAATTGGTGATTTTGCCACGTGATTTTTGCCTTAGTTACGCCCCTCCTCTCAGCAGTAGCGCGCAGAACTTGAAGCAGTCTAGCAGGAGGTGCACCGGCGTGCGTGGCAGCCTACGCCTGCGTGCATTTGTTTCCCGCCCAAGGACCGGCGCAGCGGCTGTGTCCTTGCCACAGCCCCGCCCAGGAATGCCCACACACGCCCCAGTCGTGCCCCGCCCAGCCCCATTGGCTCTACGCCACAGTTTGAATCCCACCACCATGGGAACCTGTTACTAAAATTTTTGGATCCCACCACTGGTACTTTTTCCCTTTTGAAGTTTTTCTGTCGGTACAATTTAGGCAGCCCAATTTAGATGAGGGGGAGCTCTGTGGTGGTGGTGGGAGGCCTTCAGTGGAGCTCTGGGCAGTGCAGCAAGGGGGTAAAAGACCTGCTGCCTCCTAGAAAACCCTATTGAAAAAAGTGACTTACACCACATGTTTTCATGGCTTAAGTTACAGGCCTGCGCTGGGGGATTCTGGGGCTGAAAGCCCATTGGAAGCCTACTCCTATCCTCCCCAGCAACCACCCTGGTCTGCCCCCACCCATGCCAGCTTCTTCCTTTATGCTGATGCAGCTTTGGGGGTGGGAGCCTCTTCAGGGCTAGGCACCGTGAACCTCCACAGCACCCACCCACTGTCCTGTTTGTCCTCCCTGCCAGCGCAGGTGCCAGGCTGCTCCAGTAGCCCATTCCTCCGCCCTTCCCATCTGGATGGGACTGTAAGGCAGCAAGTAGTTGGACAGTTTTAACCTTATTCTGATGGTTTCAAATGACAGCCTGAAGGCTCTGCTATAAAAAAAAAAAAGGCACATTTGCTGGATCTGTGAGACTCTGGCAGACTGAGAATGTTCTGGCGCTGGGTTGAGTGAGTAGCATGGAAGGAACATTGAAGTGCCTGGGTGACCTATGCAGGAAAGCCACTGAGTGCCGTTGCATCTATCCGCTGTACCTCAGGCCTGGAGGTACGAGCTCAGATATTTGTGACTCCTTGTTCTCAGCAGAGACTAGGGGAAGAGTGCCAAAGGATGAGGAGTGAGGGTGGCAGAAATTCTCTTAAATATTTGAAGATTTCTGAACTCTCAAACGTGCCCAGGGTTTACGTCTTAATTGACTCGCGCAGCAGACTCCCCAGCCATTGATCCTCTTGCGTCTCCTTTCCCTTTGTAGGTTGAACGACCCCAAGATGTCGGAAGCCGAGCGTCAGTCAATGGAGAGCGAGCGGGCCGACCGCAGTCTGTTTGTCCAAGAGCTTCTACTGTCCACTTTGATGCGGGAAGAAAGCTCCTCCTCTGATGAGGACGAGCGCGGGGAGGTGGCCGATTTTGGTGCTATGGGCTGTGTAGATATTATGCCTTTAGATGTTGCTTTAGAAAATCTAAATTTAAAAGAGAGTAATAAAGGAAACGAGCCTCCTCCACCTCCTCTTTGATGACATCCCACTTCGCAGACAATGTCCTCTGTGCTGTATTTGCCAATGAAAGTGGACGACAACTATCTTGGGTTTGTTTTGGTGATTGTAATTTCAGGTCTGTCACTCTTGTTACATTGTGTACATTCAAAGGAAGAGAGAGAGAGAGAGAGAGAAAAAAAAGATATATATGATAATCATTTCCACTTAAAATAATTTTTACTTCTAGCAGGTAAATGTAGGTTGCAGCGCAGAGGAGAGACTCCTCTGTGCCCTGTACTTTTGACATGCAAAAAAGGCTCTCCTAATACTCCACATTCAAACTGAAGACGAAAAAAAAAATGAAATCTCTAATGAAGCTGCTGTGTGTATTTATGAATATTAATGAATAAAAACTGCTTGGATGGTTTACCTTTACTGCATGAGGTTTTTTGCAGCGTGCATGAGTTTTAGTGACCTTGTCATTTAAAACGAGAATTTAAATACAAGGAGTAAAACTATAAACAACACCTTCCCCCTCCCCCACCAAAAAAAAAGCTTTCCCATTATTCAAAGGTTACAATACCAAGTTAGTGCTCGCTTAGCAGCGTGTGGCCATCGAGTAGCTTTTGAATAATGTCTGTCGGTCCCCACCTTTTTTTGTCCGTGCTGTGTTGGCACGTCGCGCAAGCTCTTCAGTGGGACAGCTTGTCGTTTTCCAGGGTGTGGCGTTTTGCTCAGTGTGACCCTTGTGTTGCTCTCTTTAACCATCACGACATCCACGTGGAGTTTCAGCCTGCTTTATTTGCATCTCGGGGAGGCACAAAAGTGAGGCCGATGCCAAAACCTTCTTGCAAAGGAGGGGGGGAGGGCTTTTGTGTGCCCTTTAATCAAAATACTTGTTCAATTTTGTTTTTAAGTTTTTTTTCTTTTTTTTTTCCAGGTTGTTAAGCAAAAAAAAAAAAATTCAAACTGTTAAACATGTTTTTATTCAGGTGTAGATGATTCATTTATTCATTGTCTTAAAAGAAAACGAAAGTTTAACCTGAATTATGTTGTCTTAGTTTTAAAGCCTTCACAGTCTCGATCATATGTTTTTTGAGTTATTTATGTATTTGCTTCCTAGTTTGCAGAGACTTGTCAGTATCTGGAGAGCGCGAGGGAGATGACTTCCCAAAACTTTTGTCAATATATTACAACTGCATTCTTAATGCTAAACTCTGGCACCTTTTTATTTATTATTTCTTCTTGATTTTTTTTTTCTGGCATAAAGTTAAAAAAAAAAGAAGCCTTTTAATTGAATCATGCCACCTACATGCCTATATTATTAATCCTGTATGTATAAAAATGTACAGTGTTTTTGTGCATAGACTTTCATAATAGCCCCAAGGCAAAGACAGTGGGGGTTTTTTTGAGTTTTTTTGGGGGGGAGAGGGAGGGAGGGGATGTAAAGTTAGACTATAAAGACAAAATTGCACACAGCTTCTGATAAATTTAAACTAGGCTTAGACCATTATCATGTTTCTCTCTAGTTTTTTTCCACTGTGCTCACCCTTCTTTTTCCTTTCTGCCTTCCCATTTCCACATTACAGACATCTTAGAGTAAAATTACAGACTTGAACAAGCAGGCGGGGTTTTCACAGACCTAAATGCGGATGCTTATATAAAATGGCAAAAAAACCCCGACCCCAGGTTTTTGTTTCTGACTTGTGATTTCTCTTTAAAATACAATCCTAGACTCGTTTTCTTTTTAGTCTCTGCAATGGAATGTTCTAAAGGGGAGGGAGGGGATTTTACACCTGCCCTCTGGTTACCTTGGGAGTTTAACCGGGAGGGGATTTTTTTTTTTATTGTTGAGGAATTTTCAAAACCAGTTTTCAAGCTGTAGTCTTTTCAAACACATCTGCACATTACAATACGACACACAGTTCAATAAAGCATTTTCAAGACTGTTGCTTAGTTGATTTTTCTTTGGTGTCGGCGTGTTATGCAGACAAATTGCTTCCAGGCGTTTTCTCCCCGTGACGTTTTACGGAGGCTTTTGCTGGAGAAGTCCTTGGCCGATTACGTCCACGCTCCGATGTGTATTTCAATGCTAAAGGTTTGTCCGTTTTGTAAAAACTGGGGCTTCCTTCAGTCCTAACTATGTTACATGACCGTGAGTGACTTATCCTTTTCTGAGCTGCCAACAACTATCCCCCTGTGAAATCACTGGAGATCAGAGTTTTAGACTGCAGTATTTGGAACAACGTGCCCTGGAACCCCTCTGTGGTAAAGTCTCCAATTGCTCCGGACACTTACTCTGAAATGAAGCGCACAGTGGATGGGCTGAGAGTTGTATTTAAAGTGCGCCGAAGTGGCCTTTTTCCTTAGTGAAAGTTAGAACCAGGTTTCATCTTCTGTTAGAGCAGGTGCTTGGTTTCATTTAGTGAGTTTGTAGGGATTCTTGTTTGTGTGTTTGTTTAGAATAGTATGGCAGGAGACACTCCTTCAGGTACCTTGTCCTCAAGCAGTTTAGGCCCTGGGCCTTAAAGGTAAGAACTATCACTCTGAATTATGCCTGGAAACAGATGGATAGCCAGTCAGCACTGGGGTAATGTAATCCCAGTGACCAACCCAGCAGCAGTTTCGATGCTATGTTTTGAACCAGTTGGAAGTTTTTAAAACAGTTTTAAAGGCAGCCCAACGTACAGTGCATTGAAGTACCCTGATATGATCAGAACATCGATGGTTGTGGCTAGATCATGCTTTTTAAGGAACAGCGAGCTGATAAAAGGTGCAGTGTGCTATGGGGTGACCTAAGCCTCTGGCCACAAACTATGAACCTGCTTATCAGGGGTAGTGCAACCCTCTCCACTGGCAAACAGCACCTTTGTCATCACTGGAACGAGCTTCAATTTATTAAGCCTCTATCCTGTTACCTTCTCCAGGCACCTATTTAGGACTTTCACAGCCACACCTGGCTTAGCTGCTAAGAAGCAATAATGCTGAATGTCATCTACATATTAGTGGTGTCTCATTCTGAATCCTTGGATGATCTTTTCCAGCAGTTTCATGTAACGTTAGCATGGAGGAATACGACGAACCCTGCAGGACCCCGTAACATAAATGCCGGGGCTGAGCTGCAGTTCCCCCAGAACCGCCTTCTGGAACTGATCAAGTAGGGATGGGACTGCCAAAGCGCCGTACCGCCCACTCCCAGTTTTAGGCTTGGCTCCACTGAAGCATTTTTGCTGATAGAAACTCATAAAGGGAGAGTTGCTTCCTTTGAGAGGGGTAGATAAGGAGGACATGCTTCCAGGGATGAAGATGACTATCCAAAAGGTAACTATAAAAAAAAGTTTCCCCTTCAGTCGTGTCCGACCCTGGGGTACCAGTGCAAGCAGTGATTTCATAGGCAAGCTGTTTTTGTGGGGTAGTTTGCCATTGCTTTCCCCAGCTATTCTTTACCTGCTAGCTATGTGCTAGATACTCATTTACCGACCAAGGAATGGCTGGCTGAGTTGACCATGAGCCAGCTGCCAGGATATCTAGCCCACAGGGGGCTCAAACTCCTGACCGTGTGAGCGGCAGTGCAAGCACTTAACCACTGTGCCACGCAGCTCCTTCCCCTAGAAGCCCAACGTAAACTAAATGGTCAATGTGGCAAATGAAAAAGTAGCTGAAAAGGCATGCTTGTGAGCCCTTGTCCACTGTCCCTTTTAAAGAGAAGGATCCTCCCAGTGTGCCACTGCCATAGATGACCTTGGAACACAGGTTCATACTGGTAGGTACAGGCCTACATGTGTTTGGGACCAGCTGACTAAAGTCTTTGGAGTTCCAAAACAGCACATTCAGTTTGAGAACAGAAACAAAAGCTAGGGAAGTTGATAAAACTCTGGCTTAGTGCATTTGTTGTGGTCACTGCATTAGGAACCAGCAGAGGATCCTAAAACAGTCTGCAAGGGCAGTCCCATGTGAAATGTTTTGCTGTGATCTAAGCCGGATATTAAGTGTACGTTAGGTCAAAAATTGCTGCAGCAACCAAATGAACTTGAGCTTTGAAAATCATGTTCTCTTTTGGTACATCAACCGCAAAATTCGAACGAAAATAATTAGAAACCACAATGATAATCACAAAACAATTAAAAATTGCAAGGAAATGCAGTATGCCAAAAAAAATCATTACAAGAAGTCATAACTCAATTTTAGCATTTGTAATCATTGGCAGAGTCCTAGATCCTCCATGTAAATGGACTTATTTGAAGTCTGAGCTGGTTAACTGTATCCAGTGCTGGGATTCATCTGGTTCGCACCGGCAGAACCAGTTGTTAAAATGGTGCTTGTAAACAACCAGTTGTTAAATTAGTTGAATCCCACCACTGACTGTATCCCAACACTCATCTAGGGCAGCAGTATCATCCGTATGTAACTTTCCCTTCATGAACAGCTCTGGTCCTCTTCAAGCATTTGCCCAGGAGTTAACTGAATGCCTACAGGAGGAAGTGGGATAATTCATCCTCTGACATCCATTCATTCAGCCTAATACAGTGGTGGCGAACCTATGGCACGGGTGCCAGAGGTGGCACTCAGAGCCCTCTCTGTGAGCACGCATGCACAGATTTGTCATGGGGGGGCCAAAAATTGCCCCCCACACACACACATCTAGGCTGGCCTGGGCCACTAGGCATGACATGTAGGTAACCCTGTTAAGTGCTGTTAAACCCCACTGATTTTCATGCGAAGAACTAAAGCACAATCCTTTACCTGGGAGTAAGCTCGGTTGCTGGTAATGGGGCTTGCTTCTAAACCCTCCTAGGGTCGTGATTCACCCATTCGAAGTATTGCACGATTGCTTCAAAGCAAAGCCACCGACTACCACCAAGCTTACTCCCAAGTAATGTGCGCCTTGGAGCCAACCGTTTTTTCTAAACTAAAACCTCAGTATTCAGGTTAAATTGCCGTCTGGGCACTTTGCGATAAAAAAAGTGGGTTCTGGGTTGCAGTTTGGGCACTCGGTCTCGAAAAGGTTCACCGTCACTGGCCTAATACAAGGATGTCTATATGTGGGCACTTGTACACATCTAGCTGGTTACTACTGACTTTCACTTACGAATGCACAGATTAATATCTGGTTTTGGAGTTGTCAACATTTGATGAAATGGGCGATGGTTTGCAAAAGCTTTTGCTACAATTCATTTGTTAGTCTTTAAAAAGTGCTGTTTTTAATTTGCCAGTCAGGGAAATTATCTGTCCTTTTGTATTGTCGAAGGCTTTCATGGCTGGAATCACTGGGGTGTTGTGTGGTTTCCAGGCTGCATGGCCATGTTCTAGTAGCCTTTTCTCCCGAAGCTTCGCCTGCATCTGTGGCTGGCATCTTCAGAGGATCTGATAGTAGTAAAGCAAGTGGAGTATATATACCTGTGGAATGTCCAGGGTGGGAGAAAGAATTATTTGCCTGTTAACAAGTGTAAAGGGTGCAATTAGCAAGCTTGATTTTGCATGTGTTGGGTGGGATCCACCCATTTAGCATGTGAGTAACCATGAAGAGAGCATAATCAATTAGTGAGGGCATCTGCATTGTAGTAGTCCGGCCTTTTGTTTGTTGATTGATTTTGGTAGTTTTCTTAGGGCCCAGAACATTAAACTTATTAATTTCTTTGGGTTATTATTTTTTCACTTGAAAACAGCAGCGTCTTTAAAAAAAAACTAAGGGTTTCCCTAACTTTTTTGGGGGATCTGAAAGTCCTGCAGTGTTGTAGTATGGGAGAGTTTTCAGAAAGCAATACTGGCTGCAAGGCTACGTTCGATAGTGAGCTAGACAAAAAGAAAACCAGAGGCCCTTTAGAACTTGTGAATACAGAGTTATACTCAGACTGAAGGACTGTTTTAGATGTCATAAGTATTAGCAGCTGCCTGAATCTTGGTGAAAACTCTCCCACTATGTCTGTGTCACCTTCTCACTTTGTACCGTTGTAAAATCTTCATTGCATTATCTAAAAATCCTGATTATATTAGCCCACGAGGAGGTCTTCTGGGTATCACAGAATTTTCAGGGTTCTTTTGAAAATACATGAACATAAGAACATAAGAACTAGCCCGCTGGATCAGACCAGAGTCCATCTAGTCCAGCATTCTGCTACTCGCAGTGGCCCACCAGGTGCCTTTGGGAGCTCACATGCAGGATGTGAAAGCAATGGCCTTCTGCTGCTGCTGCTGCTCCTGAGCACCTGGTCTGCTAAGGCATTTGCAATCTCAGATCAAGGAGGATCAAGATTGGTAGCCATAGATTGACTTCTCCTCCATAAATGTGTCCAAGCCCTTTTTAAAGCTATCCAGGTTAGTGGCCATCACCACCTCCTGTGGCAGCATATTCCAAACACCAATCACACGTTGCGTGAAGAAGTGTTTCCTTTTATTAGTCCTAATTCTTCCCCCCAGCATTTTCAATGAATGCCCCCTGGTTCTAGTATTGTGAGAAAGAGAGAAAAATTTCTCTCTGTCAACATTTTCTACCCCATGCCTAATTTTATAGACTTCAATCATATCCCCCCTCAGCCGTCTCCTCTCCAAACTAAAGAGTCCCAAACGCTGCAGCCTCTCCTCATAAGGAAGGTGCTCCAATCCTTCAATCATCCTCATTGCCCTTCTCTGCACTTTTTCTATCTCTTCGATATCCTTTTTGAGATGTGGCGACATGGACACATCCCAGAAAATTGAAGTGATGGTAGTACTCATTAAAGTACTGATATCAAGTTGTTCATAAGTAAATCTCACCTGATACACATTCGTCGTGGTTTAGGCATGACTGCCTTGTAGCAGATTGCATCACACTTTTGGTTCCCCACATAATTTTTAATACGAATGATATAAATCTAATAAATAAAGGTAACATCAAATTATCTGCCGTAACTTGAAATTTATTTAGGGCTGTCTCAAGTTAGTGATTTCCTGGAGTACTCTTTAATATGCGAGGCATATGAAGAACTTGCCTGCCAGTAGCTTAACATTCACCAGACATGAAAATGTATCTCTATACAAAGTCAAACAACATCACATCATTCATTGATGGTAGAACGGAGAAGTGGAGGAGGATCTTGTTAACTACAAGGAAGCAGCAAGTGAGACCCATCTGGGGTAAGTTTGTTCTCTCTATGCAAGTATTAAAAAAAACCTGGACAGTGCGAAAGGGTTCTTGGCTCCTAGCCCATGACTCTGCAGCCTGTTAGGCAGTTCTGCTGATCAATAAAAGAACAGGATGTTTTGTTTTTATGGCTTGTGTAGAAATTAATGGACACTGGTTCTTTTAAAAGCCATCAGCATGATTGGTTGGCTTTCCTCTTCCAAGCTTGTCTACGAAATTCCTTGACATAAAAGAGAACTTCCATAGAAAACTAATTCAGGGAGAATGGCTGAAGTGTAACATAACTGGGAAGCTGCTGCTGTTACTATTTGTCCCTGCAGGGCAGAGTCCTTTTACCAACACTCTTGGCGAGTGGTACACCTTTGTGTTTTGTGGTGGTGAATGCAGAATTTTGCCAGATGAGAAAAAGCACTTCTGCATTCAGTTCTTTTTCTTCTTGGAGTGAATTTTCTATTATGCAGCAGATTTTATCTCCTGCGTTGTTATTGGAAGTGTTCTTTTATGTCCTTTTTACATTCTGTCACCTTTATTGGTTTTATATTTGTTACCAACTCTACCCTCAGGATTTAAAAAAAAGGGGGAAGGGTGCTTTATTGCGGGAATTGCAGTTTTAAATCTAATTGTATAATTTTAATTGTATATATTGTTGTGCATTGCTCCAAGCCCCACTCGTTGGGGGAAAGCGGCTTAAAAATTGAGTAATTGAATTAAATAATTTGCATTGGATGCCTGTATCCCATCACTTCACAGAAATGGCTGTTGTGGATTTTCCAGGCTCTGTGGCCACGGTCTGATGTTTTAGCTCCTAACATTTTGCCCATATCTAGGGCTGGCATCTTCAAAGACATATCATGAAAAACCCACAACCACCAGTTGATTTTGTTGGTGTAAGTCTTCACTAATACTCCACAGAAGGTTAATAAGGAATACTTACATCTTTTAAAAATATAGAGAAAGCAATCTGCTAAATTCAAATCCTCATTCTAGGTTTTGTGATTGTCTGGTAAACGACATCAAATATGTGCTCTTCTTGATTTATAACAGGGAAAAGGCTGAACTTGCAAGTTCCCATTTTGAACCTCTCCAAAGCAAACTTTGGGCAATTTCAAATTATATACCTATGCTGTGATACCATAGCAACATACCTTTGGCTGAACTAACAGATCTGTACTCCAGAACTTGAACCTACTGTTGGATAAGTAGGCTCTGGCCAGGAGTGCATTTTACCAGCTGAAACTTGTTCGCCAGTTGCCGGGCAGAAAAGATCTGGCCACTTTGGACATGCCCTGGTTACATCTACATCAGATTACTGAAATGTGTTCTACCTGAGGCTACCCTTCAAAGGTATTCAGAAACTGCAATTGGTGATTGTCAGTTTGACATCTGTTCCTGGTAAATTAGTAGAATCTATCATTAAAGATAAAATTATAAAACATGTAGAAAAGCAAGACCTGCTGAGAAAGAGTCAGCATGGCTTTTGCAGAGGCAAATCCTGTCTTACAAACTTACTAGAGTTCTTTGAGGGTGTAAACAGGCATGTGGACAGGGGTGAACCGGTGGACATTGTCTACTTGGATTTCCAAAAGGCTTTTGACAAAGTTCCTCACCAGAGACTGTTGAGAAAACTCAGCAATGAAGGAATAAGAGGGGAAGTCCTCCTATGGATTAAAAACTGGTTGAGAAACAGGAAACAAAGAGTGGGTGTAAATGGGAAGTTCTCACAATGGAGAGATGTCGGGAGTGGTGTCCCCCAAGGATCCGTTTTGGGACCAGTGCTCTTTAACTTATTCATAAATGACCTGGAAGTAGGGGTGGGTCACAGACCAGGAAAGGGATTTAGGCGTCTTAGTTGATAGTTCCATGGGAATGTCAACTCAATGCATGGCAGCTGTGAAAAAGGCTATGCTGGGGATCATTAGAAAAGGAATTGATAATAAAACTGCAAAGATTGTCATGCCCTTATATAAAGCAGTGGTGCAACCGCACTTGGAGTACTGTGTCCAGTTCTGGTCGCCGCATCTCAAAAAGGATATTGAGGAGATAGAAAAAGTGCAGAGAAGGGCAACAAGGATGATTGAGAGACTGGAGCACCTTCCCTATGAGGAGAGGCTGCAGCGTTTGGGACTCTTTAGTTTGGAGAGGAGGCGGCTGAGGGGGGATATGATTGAAGTCTACAAAATTATGCATGGGGTAGAAAATGTTGACAGAGAGAAATCACAATACTAGAACCAGGGGGCATTCATTGAAAATGCTGGGGGGAAGAATTAGGACTAATAAAAGGAAACACTTCTTCACGCAACGTGTGATTGGTGTTTGGAATATGCTGCCACAGGAGGTGGTGATGGCCAGAATGTTCACTGAAATAGGTTGAAGGGACCACATCAGTCTGATCTTGGCCCATCTATGTTGGTTCCCAATCTGTTCCTGGGCCCAATTCAAGATGGTGACGTGGACTTTCAAAGCTTTATTTTGACTTGTGAATAGCATACCTAAAGCATACCTACCTATCTTCCAAGGCTGTGCTCTGGGTTTCCCCACCTCCCAAGATGTGGGGAGCATGGACTACTCATTTGTCCCAATCTATCACTGTCTTCTGCCAGCATATAAAGATTTACAAATATTTTAGCTGGCGCACCCTGAGCAATCTTTCCTTCCTGACCCATACTTTGATGGCTGTTTTTACATGTGTAATTTAGTTTCGGTTTTAATTAATGCTTTGTTTTTGATAATCACCTTAGTGGCCTTTTTGGAGCATTTGGAAAATTTTGCGAGTAAATAATAAAATAAATATCTGACCAAGTCAGTTCCCAGTTGGCCATACTGATGTTATTTTACAGTAGTGGGCCATCTACATTAGAAAAAACAACAACCCAATCCATACCATGATCATGCATGTGGCACGCAAGGGTTTCACTCAGATACAATCTACACTCAAGTAGGCTGGAGGGATTCACCTGTAAATAAATAATTGCTTTCATTTCAAAATATACCATTGGAATATGCCATTGGTTGCCCTGAAATGCACATTTTTCAGTAGGCTGGTGCATTGTATGATGTACCCTAGTTTTGTTTTGTTTCCTGGACCAAAGGTTAATTTTGGAGGAGAGTGACATCCCCAGCAGTGAGAATATATCGTCAGTAATTCATCTGATGAATTGGTATTGCAAGATATTTGTGCAGCAGAACTAACTTGCAAAACTGGTTTACCCAAGAAGCTGCAGATGGACAAAATGAACTACTGTGTATACACTATGAGCAATGATAGCTTATTATCCTCCATCTTCCTGGAAAAAGAAAAGCTCTACATGACTGCTCATTCCAATAGTCTGAACACTGAACTTTTCAAGTGCCTAAATCACCACATAAGTCATTCCGGATGGTGGTCAAGGGTTGCTTCACACCTTACAGCAAAAGATGAGCTTCCAGACTCAACATCTGCAGAGCATTAATGTGTCTGCAGACACATGACAAAAAGACCCGGCCAATGGCAGGTTCTGGTTGGTGTTTCTTTCATGCCCTGACTTGGATGCCCAGACCAGCTGGATCTCATCAGATCTCAGAAGCAAAGTAGGGCCAGTCCTGGGAAGTTCTGCCTCACCTCCCTGGGAAGGGAAGTGCTACGTCACAAACCTTTTGGAATTCTTTGGGAAAGCGAATAAGCACGAAGGTAACAGTGACCAGGAAGACATTACATACCTGGATTTTTCGTAAGGCTTTTAACAAGACACGTCACTAAAGACTCCTGAGAAAACTTTGAAGTGAAGGGATAAGAGGATAGGTTCTCTTATGGATCAAAACTGAGGAAATGATAGAAAGCAAAGAGTATGAATAAATGGACAATTCTCACAATGGAGGGAAATGAACAGTGGGGTCCCAAAAAGACCAATATTAGGACCAGTACTATTTGATTTGTTCATGAATGATCTGGAGTAGAGGTAAGCAGGGTGGTGGCCAAGTTCACGGGTGACACAAAATTATTCAGGATGGTGAAAACCAAGGATGACACGGAAGATCTTCACATATGGGGTGAGTGGGGAAAAGTGTAGTAGTAGGAGTTTGGATTTATATCCCCTCCCCTTTCTCTCCCGTAAGGAGGCTCAAAAGGGCTTACAAACGCCTCTCCTCTCCCCAGAACAGACACCTTGTGAAGTGGGTGGGGCTGAGAGATTTCCAAAGAACTGTGGCTAGCCCAAGGTCACGTCGAAATGGGAAAACAAACCTGGTTCACTGCTCATGTGGAGGAGTGAGGAATCAAACCCAGATCTCCAGATTATAATCCACCTACAAGAACCATGCTGGCTCTACACCGTGCTGGGAAACAACATAGCAGATGAAGTTCAACGTTGGCAAGAGCGAAGCGATGCATAATGGAACAAAAAATCCCAACTTCAAGCATATGCTCATGCAGTCTGCACTTAAGAGGGGGAAAGATCTTGGGGGTCCTAGTAGATAGCTCAATGACAGTGTCACCACAGTGACTGCAGCAGTACAAATGTAATGTTGGGGATTATTAGGAAAAGGACTGAAAATAAAACATGATATCATAATACCCCTGGATAGTTCTATGGTGCAGCCTTGTTTGGAATACTGGGTGCAGATCTGTTTACTGTATCTCAAAAGGGACATCGCAGAGCTGGAAAAAGTATGGAAGATGTTTAGGAGGTTTGAGCACCTTCTCTATGAGGAAAGGCTGAAGGGTCTGTGACTTCTCAGTTTAAAAAAGGGACAACTAAGAGGGGACATGACAGAGGTTTATAAAACTATGCACGGGATGGACAGAGTTGACAGAGAGACATTTTTCTCCCTCTCCCCAAATACTAGAACAATGAAGCTGATGGCAAAAGATTTAGGATGGACAAAAGGAAATGTTTCTTCACACAGTGAGTGATTAAAATGTGGAGTTCGCTGCCAGAGGATGTAGTGATGCCCACAGGCACAGACAGCTTTAAAGCAGGATTAGAAAGGTTCATGGAGGATAGAGACTAGCAGCTATGGTAACCAAAGGGAGGCAGTCAAACTCTGAATCACAGTGCCAGGAGGAAAAATCCGGATAAGGCCTATTGTTGAATTTCCAGAGGCACCGCTTGGCTACTGTGTGTGAAAGGATGTGAACCAGAAGAAGTAGGTGGGGCTGAGAGAGTTCTGAATGAACTGTGACTAGCCCAAAGTGACCCAGCAGGAATGGAGGAGTGGGGAGTCAAACTTGGTTCTCCAGATTAGAATCCACCTGCTCTTAACCACTACGCTACGCTGGCTCTCAACAACTAGGTGGCCTACTGGTGTGATCCAATAAGGCTCTTAAGTCTTTCGCATTACCTACTACCTGGTTCTTTTAACTGGAGATGTTGGCGATTGAACCTGGGCCCTTCTTCAGGCAAAGAATGCCCTGGACCAATGAGCCATGGCTACGTCTCAGCCAGACCCTTCTCTCAGAAACATTCTGAATACAAAATAGAACAGGATTTACGTAAGTCACCATGAACTTATTAGAATAAGGAGACACGTGAAAAATTGCACCAACAAGAAAGCAACACAGGTTTTATATAAGCCTTTATTTACAACTTGTTCAACAACTGTACACTGGTTTTGTAGTTTTGGAAGTATTATTGTCTTTGAACTGAGAAAAAAAATAAGATGGTGTGAACTCATAACCATTACCTTGGTTGTCTATATACATATATGTATATTAAAACCACTACCAGGTTGCTCCGGTAGTTACAGGATAAGGATCCATAGGCAAAAAAATAAGGGAGGGGGCAGGAAATAAACACGTGGTGATTTTAGGAATTCATTCTTTTACAGAAATATATTACTGGTAATTTCACAAACAGGAATTTTGGTAACCAGTCAACACCTAGTTTAGGACAGTCAAACAAGTTGATATTGCAAAAATGGGGGGAAAGTAAGTCTCCTACATAACACACAGTAACTGATATGTTGAAAATGCACTTAGGATCTCAGAAAATTGCAGTTGCGTCATGGTACAAATGTTTTGAATAGCCAGCAACAACAACCTACAGGAGGTTCCAAGCGTCATCTCACATTCCTCTACTCCACCTAGTGGTCAAAAATGGCTTAGCAAGCAAAATGAGGGGGGTACTAAAGGCCCGGGGCCATAAGTTTTCCTATGACATCAGGCCACACATCAGGTACAAAGAAAAGAAAAAGAAACTTCTAGAGCCACCACACCAGGCACCTGCAAGACAAATCCCTACAAAGAGCAAACAGAAACAATTACGCAGAAGGGCCAAAAGGAAGAGGAGGCATTAATTTTTCATTATGGAGGTAGCCTGGGTAATATAAACATATGGCTCAAGAGAGTTTGGCACTGTCTGCCAAAGGATTAGGAGATCTTTACACGCTGAATGCCAAACTCCCATGAACCCTTTTTCACGAGGGGCGGAGCCACCCACAGTGACCTACCTAACGTCACCTAGCTACCTTAACTAACAACGTACACACCAGTAGCTCTTCTGTACTGGAAAGAAACCTCCAGTTCTACCTCGACTTCAGGAAGATCTTCCCCCAGACCTCAGCAGGCAGTAACATGCAGCCCTCTCAAAATTTCATCCATCTCTCTGGCTTCAGTGCTGGCAGCCAACACAAGAAAGATCTTCTCGGCATGAACCCACAGACCTGCAGAGAAGACCACATTTCCTCTTCACTCTCTGTGTTCAGAGGATTAGGGACTGGAGGTGTCATTGGGATTCTGTGAACCAACCATTCTGCTAATTCAGCCGAACAATTTTTAACACAAATTTGTTCATCTTCAGCGTGTGGACAACTCCTATGGCTTGGGAGTAGGGACCAACGGAGGTAGACTTCAAAGACAAGTCTAGCCATCTCAGCAGTTACCAGCTGGTTCCCTAGTTTCCAACAAAGAAGGAAGAGGTGTGGAGAGAGAGTGGCAGCTCTAGCCATGAGACTTGTTGGTAATCTGGGGAAATGGGACCCCCTCTTCAAAGCAACCTTCCAATACAAGTAGCTACTAACTATCCTCCCTGGGATGGTAAATGTAACAGTAATGATACAAATATGACCACGAAACAATTCTCCCTCAGCTTTCCTATCATATTGCCACATTTCCTAAATCTGCCTCAATACAAATATGAACCTGCAGCAGCATAAATGGATACTTAAAAGAGTAACTTTTAAAAAAAATTAAGCAGCTTTAAAAATATTTTTAAAGGCAGCACAAAAGCATTGTTACACTGTCGGCATATTGTCCATGAATAATAGCAACGTTTCATAACATAAAAGACGTGTTAGTGCAATCTGAAAGGAAGTTAAGAGACAGGGATCTAGAACAGAACCAAGGTCAAAGACAGACAAGCCCCCCTAGAAAGGGCATTTGTCATACTGTTCTGAAAAGAATATGCTCATGTTAGTGACTTCTATTCTTATTCCTTTCTGGAGCTGCTTGTACAAAGACACACGAAGGGGTATGAAAGAGGCCTCTATGAGGAAAATGTAAACACTCTAGAAAATGAAAGGGGGCAGGGGAAGAAAATGAGGAATTATAGACATTAAGACAGTATGCAACATCAATAAATAACGTATTGCATATATGTTGGTAAAGACTTGGAGGTTTAAATAGAAAACCAGGAAGAAGTCGGACACCGCTTCCCATTTGTTTTCGCCAAGGGCTGGGGAGCAGTTCTTGACTTTGCAAGAAATAAAAGGTGGGGGCGGGGGGGGGCAGGGGAGAGACGGGACCCAAATAAGACTGAACAACATAGCTCTTTTAGTGCACTTTAAATAATCATAATAGTAAACAAAGGTGCGTTTATAAAAACACATTGAGGGTTAAATGCTTTCTAGCTTAGTTAATGGAAGATTTGCAAGAAGCTTGCATATTAATACTGTTAATAAAATAGGGAGGTAAAAATGAAGAGCTACAAGAACTTATTAATCTTACTCGAGCTTCTTTTTCTTTTAAAAACAATGTAAGAATATCATTTCACCATCTTTACAGATCTGAGAGAATGAGGGGAAATGGGAGAGAGGGTGTACGGTGGCTTTCTGCAAACTACTCCTCTCCTTGAAAAGGAGGTACCCAGGAAGCCTCAAAAAATGACAGGGTTTTGTTATGAAGGCAGAATTGCGGAGCTAGCGCGGAATAGCGCAGTCTCAAACTGAACAGCCCTGTCGTATGAACAATGGTGCAGGTCAAGGAATCTCAACTCTGCAAACTGAAATTAGGAACAAAAAAAAGGTTGGTGAGAAGCATCAAAGCTTTTACCCACTGAAAAGCTTTTTAAACACTGTTTAAGAAAGATTCCTTCAGCCATTTAACAAATATTGTTCAGTTCATGTCCAACTATTGTAATAGCAATTTTTGTAGGGAGGAACTCTGCAAGGGCAACAGAAAGGTTTTGTAAAATATATACGAAAAGTTGAACATATTTTCAAACGTTAATGCATAATGAACACTGTTTACTGCTGGACCGGCTTGCCCAGAGGGTTGCCACCTTCGGGTTGGGAAATACCTGGAGATTTTAGGGGGTGGAGCCTGAGGAGGGTGGGGCTTGGGAAGGGGAAGGACTTTAATGGGGTATAATGCCACAGAGTCACACCTTTCAAAGTGGCCATTTTCTCCAGGTGAGGCGCTCTTTGTCGCCTGGAGATCAGTGGTCATCGTAGATCTCCAGCCACAACTAGGAGGCTGGCAACCCTTCTCACTTAGTGTACCTAACTTAAAAAACAAGGGGAACTGGGGAGGGGGGGAAAGTTCCCAGCAAGGTAGGATAGAAGGGATTTTCCTCAAATACAAGCAAACAAATGTGTAGCCGATAGAAAGCCTGGCTGAGGGTGGGTTAAAGCTGATCTTTTTATACACCCTAATAAAAATACTAGACCGTAAAATCTTAAAAGCAGAGACACTCAAAGGGGTTTTCTGCACAGACAACCTATTCTTGCTTTTCTCTTACTGTTGATCGGCCAGCATCAGAATCACGTGGAGCACGGGGTTTCACGCATCATCCCTTCTTTTGCATTTTTCCAGTGGCCACTGCTGCTTATTTTCTTTACAGAGGTAAATTTTTTAAAAATCAGGAAAAAAGAGAAGAGTTCGGATTTATACTTTTCTCAACCATAAGGAGTATCTAAGTGGGTTACAAACTCCTTTTCCCTTCCTTTCACCACAACTGACACCCTGTGAGGTAGGTGGGGCTGAGAGAGAGCTGAGCGAATGGTGACTAGCCCAAGGTCACCCAGCAGGCTTCATGTGGAGGAGCAGGAAACAAACCTGGTTTTCCAGATTAGAGCCCATGGCTCCTAACCACTACACAGAACATTGAAACAAGGAAGGTGTTGTCATTGGTGACATTACAGTCCCACTCCCTTTTGCACACACATTATCAAAAGATGGGCTAAAAGAGGACCTATGAATATCCATGCGTTAGAACTGTCATTTCCTCACTGTGGAAAAAATGCCTCCATTCAAAGGTTCATCCCTATGCTTATATGGTTGGAGCTGCAAACTGGTTTTTAAAAGTGCTTTTAAAAGTGTTCCTGTCAACAAACCCAGCAGGCAAGGAAAGGAGTCAACTGCTCCCCCATCTAGTCAATTGCTTCCAAGTGGATAGTACTTAATGTTTACTCAGTAAAGTGGCCCAGTACGCTACTCCGTGAACCGTTCCCATCAAAAGGAATCTCAAATACCTCCCCCGAGCCAAAAAGATAAAATTTTCTCAAAAAAAATAAAACACAGTAAGGGGAAGCAAATGGATATCAAGCATGGACAGATCTTACAGAGAGATCTCACTATCAGAGAACATTGGGGGGGGGATCAAAACTTGCCTATGCAAGGGAGAAAATTCCTTCTTTTCATAGGGGGGAGAGGAAAGGGGGGTTGGGGCACCTCAAGAGAGCCAAACACAAAGGTAAGGAGAAAAGGCTGAGTGGCCAGAAAAAGCAATAAGTGCTTCTGTAACTTCTAAACGTGCAAGAAAGCCAACGGCCATGGCAAAAAAAATAAATTTCAGGGCAGAGGAAGAAAAAGGTGACAAATGAGAAATTATCACTCCTGGGCTTTCTTATGATGATATATCACTATCAGCCAAATGTTTTTAAAAATACTTGAAAAATTTGCCTACGCAAGAGATAAAAGTTCCTCATTACCGAGACATTTGGGGATGGGGGGCGGGGGGGGGGGATAGGGAAGCAGAGCACAGGGCAGGGTTGCTCACAGTTATAGTCCAGTAGAAAGTGGGAGAAAGTATCAAAAGCATAGGAAATATTACACGTGTGAACAAACAAGCGCAAATCTACTGACAGAAAAAGACCAGTGCAGAAGCGGTCCCAAGGGGAATGGGGGAGGGGGGAATGGGAAAAATGCATGGTGAAAATTAACAGATCGAGAGAAACGTGGAAGATGGGGGATCAACGGAAACAGTACGGGGCCAAAACTCACTCAATACTGCAGAGTAAAACACCCCCAAATCTTTCTCAGTACAGAAAACTCAAAGACTGAATTAACAAGTCCAGGACTTTCTCAAGTCACTGTCCCCATTCTAGCTGTGAAAATTAAAAGGTTGGATCTTCCAGATCCATACCACTAGCTGAGCCCCTGTCCTCCAGTGGAAAGAACCTTAACATAATGGTGATTAAGTTAATTGTTATTTAACTGAGTAAAGACTTTATCTATGAGAGAGAAAAATGCGAGGACAATGTCCTTATTAGGAGAAGAAAACAAAAACAAAAGGAACATCTGGAGGTTCAATGGAGTAAAATACATTTGGCTAATTTTTTCGTATATTTTTTCAGAAACCCCTTAAAGAAATTACAATAAGCTAGGCTGTGATAAATTCTTGAAAAGGCAAAGCATACATAGGTGAAGTATACCTTGCGCGAATATGAGTACTTAACCTGCCTGTTTGTAGTACAACAGAATCCAGAGGACAAAAAAACAATTTAAAAAGCTAACCAATAATGCATCAATGTATAAAATCATGAACTTTAACAACGGGAGAGAAACATTTTCACACAAATCCAATATCATTCCAAGAATTTGCTGTTAAATTTTAGGAAAAACTGAGGAGCTTTTATATCTCCTTATACAGTACAACACTTATATACCTTGTCTTTACCCATTTAGCTACACTAAGACAACCATTCTATATTTTTATTTTAGCCAAAAATCTCCCTTTTATCAAATGACTGAATTTTCTTGTAATTTATCCTTTCCATTCCACCTAGATCTTTCAGCTTATGTATCACAACATTGGCTTTCTCAAGAGCAGTTTTTGTGTCTTGCTACTTTTGGCATAAGCAGCAAGACACAAAAACTGCTCTCAAGAAAGCAAATTGCACAAACCCACTGAATTAATGTCATTACATTAGTTAAGGCTAATGTCCCACTGATTTCAACAGGTCTTAGTGCAACTGCCTCTGTTTTTTAGGGTTCTTTTGAACTGCAGGAAAGCATGTTCAATTTTCAAAGTATCAGAACAAAACTGATGCAGTTTTTAACTGATCATGATATTTTCAAAAGACTTTACTTGCCCGACCACCTCAATGCAAGCAAGAAACAAGCAAATGTGGAGAAATACCCTTTCATGAAAGCTGAAAGACAGAGAAATGAGAAACCAAAAGATGCCATGGAAGGCAGAAAAATCCCAACTCCAATCAACAGGCAAAAAGAATGAAAACTTGAAACCGGAGAACAGGTCAGTCCATTTATAAAGGTCGTATTCAAGTTTCTTTCAGGAACAGAACAAAATGAGATTTTATCTATTTAGCATGTTGGTCTGGAGACAATAATTCATTTCTTTCTAAACAGAAAAAAAACCCTCAGGTTTTTAATATCGTTTTGCATAGTGAAGCATACCAATGGTTAAAATTGATAACAGTGGATATCTTATATGACTAGATGTGGGTCAGTTCTGAGAATGGCCAAGTGTGGTATCTTTTAGGACGAACAGCTGTGCCTCTTATGCAATGTGTTACTGCTTAACACATTCAATCAGGTTATAAAATAAGATGGACATCAAATAATTTTGCTTAACTCACACAACTTCAGTTTTTTTCTGCTGTCTCCGTTAAAGCACAAAAAAATGCTACTTCAAGAGAATTATCCTTAGAATTTTTTTTTATTTTTCTGCATACTGGGGAAGATACCTTGCTTATTATCACAAAGGGCCAATATCTACAAGATTTTTTAAAAAATCAAAAGCAGTGTTGTTTTTTATTAATAAAATTAATAATACCCTTTCGAACTTAATCGTGATTTTTTAAAAAAACCCACTTCCAAGTCAAAGTAATTCTTGCCTCTTTTTTAAAGGGCAAAACCTATACTGGAATACTTACTGTGACTCATGTTGACCTTTTTAAAGGAAGGTTGTGAAACGAGAACTTCTCTTGTTGAAAAGCAGGCATGGAAAAGAGATCATTCATAAATAATTCAAACGTTAAACCAGACTTCCCAAGTTATTCTAACAGTAAATCCAGACGGAGATGTCCGACATTGAGCCATCTCAAATTTCAGGGACATTAATTTAAAGGAAAAGGGAATCACTCAACCCTTGGAAAGACTCAGCAGAGCTGGAATCCAAAGGAAAATGCTTATTCTAGGATGGAGAGCAAGCATCCATAACTTAACCCAGGTCCACAATAAGATTTGGCACAAAAAAAAGGGGAACTGCCCTACACCGGCCTATCAACTAAACAGACAATATGTAACGGATGGCTGTTTCAAGACAGTTTACCAAAAACTAATTAAATATATTTCAGTGTAGAAAGAGGGGCCATTCTTTGGCTGGTCACAACTTCCTAGCTTTCCTTGTGGCGATTTAACACAGAAAGCACTGTGCCTCAGTTGGATGCAGCTGTCTGCTGAACCAAAAGCCCCACTTCCTCGGACTTCCAGATAGTTTCAGGAGTATAGTAACAACCTTATGGACGGCCTGTTCTCCCCATGCTTAAGAGTGTCTTGGTTTTACAGTGTTGTCCTGTGCAGTAAAACGGGCGTGTCTCTTTTTAACCAATGGAGAAATAATCAGATCGCTCAGCTCTTGATGAGGCAGGAAGAGGAAGTGAGAAGCGAAAGCCAAAAAAAAAAAGAGAGTTAAGCTGCTTCTCTAAAACTAAAGTCGAAGAAAGGAATTAACAGCAGTGCAAGAGAAACTTATTGAACCTCCTCCCTCCCTGGTCAGAGAGACCTTGCAGCCAGGTTCCAGCTTCTGCCTGTATCTAGGCCATTGAAACACATGCATTTCATAATTAATCTACAGAGCAATGTTGTCCATTCCACCCCATCATTGAAAAACAGACAAATTAGAGAAGGGTACCGGGGGGTGGGGAGGAGGGAGAAGAATTCCCTTTTATACAATGGCAGCCCTGGAAAGGACAACAACATTTGCTCCAACGGGAAACTTTTAGGTTTTTCTACCCAGTCATCCCCAGTTTGCAGAGACAAAGAGAAGGAAAAGTTCCATACGCAAGGAGGGGCTGAAGGATTATACTCCACTAGGTGTCTCTGATGTTTTGGCACATTAGAAGGCAAAACAACACAAAAAGAAGAGTGGAGGAAAATTAAACACTTTGAGAGGGTTTTTTTTTCTTTTAAAGCCTTCCTGAAATTAGAAGTTAGTCGAAGGAGCAAGGGGTGAAAAAAAAATGCAGAGAGGATGCTGGCCGGGTTTCCTGAAATGCTGTCGCTTGCAAAAGAAGCAGGTCTTGATCCCAGGATGGCTTCCTATCAAAAGGGCAAGGCTTTCCTCTACCTTGCTGTCGCTGGCTGGACGTGACCTGGATAAGCTCTTCTTGTGCTGGTGGCTTGCCTTTGTCTAGCCAGGAAGGACTGTCCGGAACCTGTACTAGCAAGTCTGTCTTCTGCTGCTTTTTTATGAAGAGTCATTCCCTGTGGAGTGAAACAAACGTGCACTCGGCTTACTCTCCGTCGCACATATTAACCAGGCTGGGTCATCCCCCTCTGTACCCCCCCATTCATAAAATTAGGCCGAGAGTGTTCATATTTGCTGTATACCTTATACTTAGCATTCACGAAGCATGCTTCTATGTTTCAGAGCAATTCACAGACATTCTCTGGCCCCTTCTACACATGCAGAATAACACACTTTCAATCCACTTTCACAATTGTTTGCACGTGGATTTTGCTATTCCGCACAGTAAAATCCAACTGCAGAGTGCACTGAAAGTGGGTTATTCTGCATTTGCAGAAGGGGCCTCTGCAATGCTTCCAACAATCCTGCCCGGTATTATCATCTCGATAGCAGCCTGATAATCCAGCCTAGCCTAACCACGTCGGAACTTGGGAACTAAGAGGGTCAGCCACAGTTAGTACGTGGATGGGAGGCAACTGAGGAAGACTGGGGTTGCTCCGCAGAAGCAAGCAATGGCAAACTACCTTTGCTCATTTCTTGCCTTGAAAACCGCCTGGTTCTGGGAGCCACCATGAGTCGGTCACAACTCGATCGCACACGATATTATATTGAAGATGGAAAGGTTGAAAGAATGGCTTGTAACAAGGCCACTAAATAACTCTACAGAGGGATTGAGATGACAAGTGGAATTCCCCAGTTCGCAGCCACTTCATTATGTCAGCTCTCCTGACCTCTCAGAACACCTTGATGGGACTAGAGGGCAGCTCAGTTGCAGGGGATCAAGGAGACGAGGAAGCTAAATACTGGACATAGTTCCATATTTGATGCTTGGTTGTGTGTGTGTGTGTGGGGGGGGGGGCTCCTACAAAATCTCTTTACTGCAGGCTACATACCACCTCCCAAGGTCAGGATTGTGGCATATGACCCGCCTCCCCAGCCAACAAACTTAAAACTGTAAACTAATGATCTCTCTCCCAACTAATAAATGTCTCCAGTAATCAAGGAAATTTCCCAAACAAACTCTACAAGCTACCCTTGTTCAGAAAAGCACAGAACCTTTTAAAAAACACCACAGACCCAAACAGTACTTCACGCTTCACCTTGAGCTCCGTTCTAAAGGTTTGTGTCGGCCTCCATCTACTTACCATGTTGTACCAGGCACTGACAATGTATTTTTCTTCCGCTTCTCTTTGAGTCTTCGTTTTCTCAAATTCTTTCTAATTAGGAAAAAAAACGTATCAAATACTTTGGATTATTTGACATGCATTAAACATTGGGCTAGGCATGGATGCTGGATATGTGCCTAACAATTTAAATGCTTCTTTTAATGGTGGCCATTAAAACATCCTGGCTGTTGAAGAAATGTTGTTCCTCCAGGATCCGCATATGTGTTATTAAAGGATTGAGTTAATATATTGTATAGCTGGTCAGTGGACTGTACAATATATTTAAAATATTTACACTATTTTTGACATATACTCAAAGCGGTTTCCAGATATGTATTGTCGAGGGCTTTCCTGGCCGGAATCACTGGGGTGCTGGGTGGTTTCTGGGCTGTATGGCCGTGTTCTAGCAGCATTCTCTCCTGACATTTCGCCTGCATCTGTGGCTGGCGAAATCAGATCCTCTGAAGATGCCAACCACAGATGCAGGCGAAACATCAGGAGAAAATGCTGCTAGAACACAGCCATACAGTCCAGAAACCACACAGCACCCCAGGTTTCCAGATAGATAACACCGCGAAAATCAAAACCAACAGATTGAAACCATCAGCATGGCCGATTTCCAAAAGCCCTTTAGGAAAAATCCAGCCTTAATTTTCTTTCCCCCCCTGGAGATCATTAGAGACGACACTTTCCACAGTGTTTTGAAAGTTATCCCTAAAGCAGTGTGGCTGCCCTTGGAAAACCCCGAGTACAAAACAAAACTGCCTTAACCTCTTTTGGGATTGAGATTGTAGGCAGCTCCTATAGCGATGAACTCGTCTCCCTTGAGGTCTCATATCAGTAGAGGCAGTCTAGCAAGTACGGAGGTTCGCAGAAAGCTAAAGGTTAAAACCTGTACCATGCACTGAACACAGAAACAAACAGGCAGTCAAGGTCTTCGTAATGTAGCCAAATTATTTGATGTTGACTATCATTACTTTCCTTTAGGAAGGTGAGAAGATTTGGACTCAGTGTGCAGCTGGGCTGTCCACATGTTTATGTATTGGTCTTAATATCCCACCCCTCCCCTTTTGGGTTCAGGCAGTGTACAACAATGATCAAACAACAAAAGATTTAAAACATAACTCTCAACAATACAAATCTCAAGCAGCAACTAATTCCAGCTCACCACTAGACTGGAACCTAGAAATTGGGGGCAAATTGATGGTCAATAGTTGATTTAAAATTGGGAAAGGTTGGCGGGGGAGACCTGCAGATGTTTGCTGCTGCAACAATAAACAGCTCTGTATTGTCGAAGGCTTTCATGGTCGGAATCACTGGGGTGCTGTGCGGCCATGTTCTAGCAGCATTCTCTCCTGACTTTTCGCCTGGATCTGTGGCTGGCATCTCCAGAGGATCAGTGGCTGGCATCTTCAGATCCTCTGAAGATGCCAGCCACAGATGCAGGCGAAACATCAGGAGAGAATGCTGCTAGAACACTGCCATACAGCCCGGAAACCACACAGCACCCAATAAACAGCAGCAGTGGCGTAGGAGGTTAAGAGTTCGTGTATCTAATCTGGAGGAACCGAGTTTGATTCCCAGCTCTGCTGCCTGAGCTGTGGAGGCTTATCTGGGGAATTCAGATTAGCCTGTGCGCTCCCACACACGCCAGCTGGGTGACCTTGGGCTAGTCACAGCTTCTCGGAGCTCTCTCAGCCCCACCTACCTCACAGGGTGTTTGTTGTGAGGGGGGAAGGGCCAGGAGATTGTAAGCCCCTTTGAGTCTCCTGCAGGAGAGAAAGGGGGGATATAAATCCAAACTCTTCTTCTTCTTCTTTTACAGGCCCTGCAGAGCTGCAATGGATTCCACGGGGCCCTGATCTCCTCAGACGGAGTGTTCCATTGAGCTGGGGCCAGGGATCAGAAAGCCCTGGCCCTGGTTGAGACCAGCTGGACTTTTGGGGGGCAGGGGACCACCAACAGATTTGCATTTGCAGACTAGAGCAATCTTTGGGGGATGTACCACCATGGCTAGAGCTGCCTCAAGTAACATTTTTAAGTGCCAACTGCACAGTTACTGCTTAAAGTGCTTTCAACTAGAAGCCAAGGATGAAGAAGTTCCAAAGCCAACAATGTCACCTCTAAAGAATGGAACATCCTGTCCCGTTCTTGTAGCTGATTCTTCAGAGCCTGGATCTCCGGTCCTGAACCCTGGTTCTGCTTGGGGTCTAAGGTACGGATAACCTGTAAGGGGCGAGAATCACACGTGTGAATCAAAGCACTGCAAACACAAACACAGAGTCACAAAAACACACAGGGGCCTTCAGGATTAGAAAAAAAGAAAGTAACTTCAATGGGAAGTGAAAACTTATTAAAGTTCTTGTGACAAACTTCTGCCTTCATCGGTCAGTTGAAAGCTTTCATTTTCCTCTCCTGTTTACAGCCCAAGATTTCTCAGGGCCTCTTTTGGTCAGAAAAACAGGTTTGTGTCTATCACCTGGCAGTAAAAGCTCAAAGAATCTGCTAGAAATGCTCCTCCTTTCTGCCAGGCCAAGCCAGAGGTGTAAAGTGGCCTCTATTTTTCTTCCGTCCAAAGCAAAGGTGTAGCTTCTTTATTCAAGGTTGCCTCCATTTCCACCAAGGGTCAGAGCTGGATGCAAGGACATGCCACTGTTTCATTTGTTTGTCAAGCACCCCTCCTCCCTGTCGATCCCAACAGTAAACTTCTATCTAGCAGAAGGCTTCAAATAACACTGGATTGTTTTTCTTTTTCTCTGAGCTGACAGAGCTTTGGTGTGCCAAGATGGCATTGTTTGGCTGGCTTCTGAAGAAAGAGGAAGCCAACACCACCTTCCTGGAACACCATGAACAAAGGATTGCGATTCAGAGGAAATTTCTGTACTCTGCCTGGTCAAACCAGTCAAGCACCATTCAGTGGTAGTAGACTGTTCTTACTACTTAAAACAAACGAAAACTGCTGCTATGTTTAGAAGTGTTCTCTCTCTCTCTCTCTCTCTCCTATATGTTTCATATACATGCTGCTTTCCTTTTAACATAAATTCTTTGTAAACACTTTAGAGTGCCTTGAAAACTTCAGTTATGCTATTAGGATAAACTGCAATAGCTCTGGATTTCTTTAGCACTTATAATAAGGTAACTAATAGGTATCAGCAGCAGCCTGGGCTTGGAAGAACTCTGAATGTGCTTAGGTATCCATTCTCCCCGTCTCTCTGTCCATCTTCCTAGCTGGTATAGTGGTATACACATCAGAGAGAGAGGGGAAATGAGAAGTACGTTCTCTTGGGTACAAGAGAATGTGACTCTGAAAATAATGTTCATGAAAAGAAATACAAAAAGAACTGCAAGACCAGAGCCAGGCCTTCTGTTTCCAACAGGGGCCACCCAGATGCCTATGAAAGCTCATAAGGAGGGTGTGAAGGTGCTGGAGAGAACAGGGGAAGGCCAACAAGCAGCTGGCATGCAGAGGTGTTTTGCATCAGCCACCCCCTTTCTGCTTGACATCTATATCAACTCCTTCATAAAAGGCTTTCAGAACTCAGACATGCACACCCACAGACTAACCGGAGTGGGAGTGGGAGAGAGAAACCACTATCCACTATACGCAGATGACACTATCATCCTTTCCCAAACAAGAATTGGGCTAAAGGGTGCCTTAAGAACAGTACCTCAGCAACGCCAAGCAGAATATTTATCTACTAACTATGCAAAAACAAAAAAATCATGCACTTTACAGTAATTACAAGAGATCTTCCTGGTAGATAAGCAGGCAGCAAATCGAACAAGACAAATGTTTCAATTATCTAGGAGTAGTGTTCCAACGTAACGGGAAAAACTCTGCTCACATACAAACTGTAACCTATTCTGCCCAAAGAAGCTTGCATGCAATCCTCAGGTTTTTCAGGACTGAGGGTGACAGTTTCATTCCTGCTGCTCTTAAATTATACATAGCCAAATCTCCATCTCAGCTTACCTATGGTGCCCGGTTGAGGCCATATAGCAACTTCACCCCACTGGAGAAATTGCAATCTGGCTTTCTTATGGCCTTGTTTAATGCTCCTAAATGTGAGGCTAATGTGGTGTTCATACAAGAGGCCAGCAAGGTGGAGACAAAGGCATAGCTGATCACAATCAATTACTGGTTGAAAATCCACCTTAACCTGACCGGTTTGATGCCTCAGTTTCTCTTGGCTGTCCGTTACCCATCATGGTGTACCAAAGTAACAAAAAAACCTAAACAAGACTAGACATGGAACATTTGCTGGAGATGGGACTGAGAAGGGCCAAGTCTCTGATTTCTCACTGTCTCAGTGACACTGAGATGCAGTCTGAGACTGCACACCTTCCAACCCTATACAGAACTCTAAAAACCTGACCAGGAATATCTCCTGCACCTTATTTATCTACCAATATTCTTCCCAAATGTAGGTAGGCCTTTTCTAGAGCTCACTTTTGATGCAATCCCTTAAGATATATTATTTGGAAGTTAGAGACGCAGTGCTAAGGAAATAACAGATATCTCACAAATTTTACTTAAATGCAAATTATACGTCGCTGAGAGAGAAAGCTTAATCTCCCCCTCGTTATACTGGTTCAGACATCTAAACTTCACTGCTCCAGAGATTTCTGCAATAAAATCTCTGCTCGAGGACAAAGACGCTAACGTATCTGTGGCAAGAGGCAAGAAGAATGTGTAAAGAAACTGTGCAAGCTCAAGGAACCAGACACAGATAATCGAGAGATGTAACCTCCAAACAGCCCAACGCACAGCCAGAAATCAAAGCACGGATGGGAGGTGGGGAATTAATGCAAGTCTCCCTTTGATGTTAATGGCAGCAGGATAATTTATTAGGCTCTGGAGAGAGTACAAGTTCCAACTCTCTAAGTGACCTAAGAGCAGAGCACAAAATACTTACGCTTTTGGCCTTTTCCAAGTATTTTTTGTACCGCTCTTCCATTTGTTTCATTTCTTCGTCTTTTTTCCGTAAAGTTTCTTGTAATTCTTCTATCTTGAGTGCTTTTTAAGAGGAAAAATTCCACATTTCAGAATAACATGGATCCTGGAAGCCACAGCAAGGTCCTCTAACTGAATAGCTTGTTCATTACCCAAAGACTGAGTCATTACTACCACACAAGTCACTGTCCGTTTTGAAAGGTATTTATTTATTTATTTATCGCATGGCTTGTGGTTTTCAAATGCAGATGTTTAAAAGGCAGATGTTTAAAAGGCCAGTGGTTCCCAACCTTCTTTCACTCATGTACCCCTTGGCAACCAATTTCCCTAAAATTGTACCCACCCATATTAGCAAGTCTATCACATAATTTTTTGTGTATCCCCAAACACTATGGTGCATACCCCTGGGGGTATGCGTGCCCCAGGCAATGGTGTGCCTGGGGGGGATAGGGGGGCTGATGTCCCAGGTATCACTTGCTTCTGTCACATGGGGGGCACATTCGGCCACCCCCTCCCCCTGAGCTGCCCTCTCCTCCTTCAGCCCACAATTCCTTTGTTGCGCTAATAAGCGCAATCAAGGCTTACATGCAGGAATCCAGCCCCAGGCCAGAGGATCACCTTCTTGTGCAGGCTCAGCCGCCCAGGCTGTTCTTTAAGAAAGAGTCAGTCCAACAGCCAGGTCCTCGGCTGGCCAGAGAAGTTTGAATCTGCCACCCTCCCTGCTTGGACACAGTGGCCTCCTTTCCTCTCCACCAGAAGCCCAGTGGAAGTGCCTGTGGCCAGGCAGCAAGGGTCCACTCCATGGCACTTCTTACCATAACATGTCCCTGAAGATGACAGTCATAGATGCAGGATTTGACCCTCTCAGAAACAGAGTCCCTCAGATACTAGAGCAGTACTTTTAACTGCTACATCACACTGGCTCTCACTGAATGTCAGCAGTAACATCTGAACTGTGCTTTCGTTTGCTGTTCCTGTCTCCTGGTATAGCAATGGGATGTGGCCAATGCCAGTGACATTCCACTCAAAGGCTCACTGCATATAAGACTGGCTCAAGGTGAAGTTAGTTATTCTTGTTTATTTAAATAGCCTTTTATCCAATTACATTTTGATTGGACTTTTTTTCCTGTCATTGTAAGCTACTTGCAGTACCTGGGGGGATATTACTTAAAAAGCATTTATATTATTTATTAGGTTTGTATATCATCCCTTCCTATACGGGCTCGGGGCATGCAGAACCTCATGTTTATATAAAATATATCTATTTTATTGATGTCTAAATTGTTTATTGCTTATAGTATATCACTGTGATGCATTATTATGCTGTTGATATTGTTGTATTATGATTTATTATTGTTGCTGTTTATGCTATGCTTTATTGTTTGTTCACTCCTGTTGTTCGCTGCCCTGAGCCCTCCGGGGGAGGGCGGGATATAAATTAAATGTGAAATGACATGAAATGTTCAAACCAGACTATGCCATAATTATACCTCCCCATCCAGCCTTCAGTAGATTAAAAAGGGCTCTCTCCTACTAGATCACACTAGGTCACGTGAGCACAAACATTTTGGTGAATTTTAAAGTAATGCTAAAAAACAGGTCCAATCTAGCTTCATACAAATCATTGCCACCAGTATCGAAAAGATGGGGTGACTATTAATCGTCAGGTTCATCAAGCACAGTGACCGAAAACATTAGTTTTAAGCAGTTGCGTTTACTGCCGTTTACTGCACCACTCATATAAAGCCATGCTTGCAGGCAGCTTTTCATCTTTAAACACACATACAAAGTAAGCGCTTTCAAGATGACCCAAATTAAAAAGAAGTTTGCAGTTACGATGGGAAACGGAGAACTACTACTCACAACTGCTGTTATAGCGAGGCTCTAGATCTTCAATGATAGCATGTTGTTTCTGCAGCTCGTTATTAGCTTCGTGAAGCTTTTCACTAGGGGGAAAAATAACAACTTAGACTAGAGAAAATAGCAAAAACAGATATGGCAAAGATCAGATATGGCAAAAACAGATATGGCAAAATACAAACTGGAGTCTTGGGCAGCTCCAACTTGCACTGGGGCCAAGAGGGATCAGGCCCTGCAGTTTGAATGTTACAGATGGACAAAAGTACCTGATCTTTGCTACATCCATTTTTGCCCTCTGATGCTACACTTCAGGGAGACATCAGCATCAATAACATAGGTAGATAATTCAAGACACAGAATTTGAGACACAAAGGGAGAGTTAGTATATAATTTCATCTGATGCTCACAGATGAAATTCATGAAACAAAATGCTGCAAATATGTATCATGAAATAAATCTGGCTGAACTTCCATGGAACCTCTTAAGGCTCGTCTGGCACCCATCCTATTCACTTTTAGGAACCCAGCCAAACCATTTCTTTTTCACACAGGCTTTTCACTAAGTGGGAATGATCTTTTAAAATTGTTGTCATAGACTGCTCCAGCCGAAAAGACTGTCATTTTCTTTTAAGTTGTCTTTATGATTAAAATAAAATAAATACATTAAAAAAAACGAATAACAATCTGGCTTATTTTCATTGACCACCTGGGCTTTATCAACACTGCTTTACTTGTGAGCTACCTCAAGCAGGTTTCTGAACAGGCAGCCTATACATTTTCTAAATAAATAAATTATAGAAATGGTTTTGTGTTCAACTGTTTTCAGGATGTACCATAACTTCATGCATTTAGCAGCTTCATTGTTTACTGTTATCTATGCAATGGTATTTAACTATTTGGATGAAAAATAGTAGGACCTTTTTTAAAAAAATTGAATTACTTACAGGTGTTCATCAAGTTTCTTCTTCAGAATGACAGACTGCAAAATCAAAGGGAAAAAGAAAGGTTAAGAGGACGTATTCACTGTGATATAGAAAGCTGAGTGTGGAACTAAACGTCATACACAAATACACATAACAAAATCCCACGAGTGGCATCGACCAGAGATGTGGGAGGGGCAAATGTGGGCCCTTCACCCCTTCCCTGCTCACTGCCACCCCTTCTTCTCCCTCACTTTCCCTCTTTGCAGTCTCATGGGGAACAAAGGTTGCTGGAGATGGGAGGGTAAGTGGAGTATTAAAAAGGAGGGAAGGGAAATGTTAAATACCCGCCACTACTTGGCTTTGTTTCGACCAATCCCACAGCACTCTGCTTCCCCACTTTGCTAACAGTTCTGAAAGCAGTTATCAGGGCCTGGTTTGCTTACATCCTTTGTTCGACCGCTTAATACATATACGTTAAAAAAAAAGTTAAATTGTTGCACCGGCTCATTCCACACATATACAGACAATGCAGCAATCTGAGAATTTCATTTGTAGAATGTATATGGAAACAATCAGAAGACTGGTTGGCACAACATCCTCTGAATGAGGCTCTCGGCATTCCAGAACCATTTTTGAAGCTAACTGGGCAGTGAGTGAACGGCGGTGGTTTTTGCTGCTGGCAGCCAAACCTGTGGGGGCGGGGGGGGGGGCAAGGAAAGGGCCCAGGAGGCCTAACAGTTGCTCTAGATCAGTGGTGGCGAACCTTTGGCACTCCAGATGTTATGGGCTACAATTCCCATCAGCCCCTGCTAGCATGACCAATTGGCAGGGGCTGATGGGAATTGTAGTCCATAACATCTGGAGTGCCAAAGGTTCGCCACCACGGCTCTAGATGGATGGAAACTTTGCTTAATGTGGAGTTTCAAACCAGAGCACACATTTTGCGCCAGATCGCAGTGGCAACGGA
Organism: Sphaerodactylus townsendi; assembly: GCF_021028975.2. NCBI lineage: Eukaryota > Metazoa > Chordata > Lepidosauria > Squamata > Sphaerodactylidae > Sphaerodactylus > Sphaerodactylus townsendi. Next base: position 104,801,706 of record NC_059431.1, on the reverse strand, counting down.
CTAGGCTGTGTGACATGAAATGAAACTACCAGGACGGGACACCAGCCTGTCAGCAGTTCCATCAAATTTTCTGTTTGCTGGGTCTGGAAAAATATCTTGGACAATTAATAATACCCAAGCCCAAGGTGTCTAGGGTAATGCTAATTTAGAAGCCTGGGTCCCAAGATCTGAAGCACATGCTACACATCTTCCTACAGGAAGCCACAAGTGAAAGCCAGGTGTATACTGCCATCTCTTGTGTGTCTGCACATACACATACTCAATGGCCATGCATGTGTACCTGCAGCAGTCTTTCATAAGTACTGTTTCACACATTGCCACCCACAGGATTGTGTGCTAATTCCTACAAAAATGGCTTCATTTAGGAATTTTGTAGTGTCTGAAGATGTCCAGGGGTTCAGACAAGGCCTGGGTTTGAAGGTCAGGTTATGATTTGCGACACAGGGAGAATTTCTAAATACACCTCAATACATTAAAAATGGAAGGTGGAGTGCAGACCTCAGACTGTTTAAAAAAAACTTTACCATTGTTTTTATATCATAACCTTCTGTTTCCATTGTCTTCTGATTTTACAGATTTCAGTCTTTGCAGATGTTTTCATCTGTTCCAAAGGAAGCATGCAAACAAGTTGCCAGAAGCATTGCCACAATGACAACACAGAGAAAAAGAATTTGGCACATGTGCACCTGAGCTTTTAAACCACAGATGGAGAGCTCATGTGTGGGAATGAAACGCAACATTAATGAAAACTAAAAAAAAACTTTTTTAAAAATCAGTTCACAACTCCTGTTACAAATTAGAACCCGAAATTGGGCATTGATTGACTCAGAGCAGGGTGAAGTAAATAGGAAGCCATACTCACAATAGCCTTGAGCAGAAACCCATGCCAAGAAACAGAGACGGACAAATTAGTATGAAGCAAAACAGCAGCCAACAGAGGAAACTATTTTAGCATCCTTCTGAAGAGGAAAACATTGAAAGCTAGCCACGCTCCGAGCATGCACACTGATGCCTCTTGCTCAGCTCTCGATGGTTCCTTCCTCCCGTCTCATCACCTAGAGAGCTCTAAAAAGCTATCACAAATGCATTTCAGGTACATGAATGAATGTTCCCACTCAAAGCAAATGCCACAAGACATCTTCAGGGGGAAAAAAAAACAGAAAGGAAGAGAGAAAGGGAAAAAAAGCAGCAAGCACACAGACTCAACTTAGCTATTGCAAAGCTAGTGCCAAAACAGTTTTCCCGTGTGAACCAGCAGGCTTCAATCAGAGTAAATGCAAACGTTATTAGGTGATCAGATGGTTGGGTGTATAACAGCCCCATATAATGATACAGAAAAACAGAATGCACTTTTTATTGAGCAATTCACAAGGGCTGTGCTCCTGGTTTTCTTCTTATTAAATGGGAGATCAACAATTCTGCACTGAACAGTGGCTGGCTGTATGACACGCTCATCCCAAACTGTCCCCAAGTGTTACCTCTTCGTTCAGTACTTGTGAGATGTAGGTCCAGAATCTTTGTAGGACAGAAAGAGGAGAGCCAGGACTCAGTCCTCTCCCCATTTCTCCCCCCACCCCACCCCGGCCAGGAGGATTGAGGCTCTCAGAATCAACACTATCCTTGGGTGAAGGTGAACAGGTGGGGAATTCCATGCACAGTCTGTAATCTGGGGATTACAGTGATGATATTAGGCGTGTACCACTCTTAAATGGTAGCCAGGTAAAAGAGTGCACAGAATTATTTGCAACATAGAAAGAGCCTGCAAACAGCCTTGACTGCCAACAGGTCAGTTTGGGCATTTAACAGTTATCCAGAAGGCAACTGTTTTAATATTCAAGTACATGCATCTGCACTTGGCCTGGCATCAGAATGACTGTGCTGCCTTTCTAGCTCTCCACGTATGAATGTTTTTCTCCCACTTTCCTCTACCTCCCCCCAGAACTGAGTTTATGGGATGGTTTGAACACATGGTTCATTCCATCCGCCTTCTTTCTGAGAAAGTTAGGCTAGGCTACTGCAGGCCAGAGAGTCAGAATAACATCCTCTGGGCTGGGGCACCCTGGTCTAATAGAATACAGACTGGAATGCACGAAGAAGTTTTCTTTCTTTGGAACAGCCTGGGTTGTTCTTCCTGCTGGCCTGACCTAGAAAAATCTGGGCAAGGAAGGAAACTAGGCTGAGAGGCATTCTTTTCCCTAGTCTTGTCTATCTCTTCCCTGCCTCCCTGTTACTCTCTCTTGCTCAGCCTCAGAGAGTCCCCTTCCACACATGCAGAATAATGTACATTCAATCCACTTTCACAACTGTTTGAAAGTGGATTTTGGTATTCCGCACAGTAAAATCCAGCTGCAAAGTGCACTGAAAGCGGATTGAAAGTGCATTATTCTGCATGTGCAGAAGGGGCCCAAGAGAAGACCATAGGGTAGCAGCAAGCCTACCACCTCCTTTTTCAGCTGGCACGCTTCAGTCGCTGCCTCACCATTCTTTACAGCAATGGGAGGTGAGGTGGGGGGTGGTGGTGGACTTGCCAGCAATGCTTCTAAAGTGGAGGGAAATGCCTGCAACTCTTCTTTTACTCCAAGTAGCTTGCTGTTTTAAAGATACAGGGGTAATAAACACCATTTCACCTTCACATTTTAAGGTGGTGAAGCTTAGCATGAAAATGCAATACAGCACGGACTGGAAAAGTTGGCACTAAAAAACTTAGCACCATTGCAAATGCATGGCCCATGTTTTGGGTGTATTTCCACTTACATCTTCAGCTTTTGAACCTTGTTCCTGTAAAGATTTTTGCAGTTCTTCAACTTGAGACTGTACTTCGAGCAGTCTCTGATTTACAAGCCTGGAAATAAGGAACAAATTTTGGTTTTCAGAAAGAATGGCTACTCTTACTTCTACTAGGCACCGGAAAAGGAGGTGGAAAAGGGGAAAAAACTTGCAATCCCACCCAAAAAAACTGAAAACAAGAGAAGCTGAGATATTTATTATGTAAGTATTAAATAATAAATCCAATAAATTCCCAAATATATAAATTGACTAACAAATACACAATAGGTGTAAAAAAAAACCCACATAAAACTCTCATGTTAAAAAGCCAAGCATACAATGTAACCAGCATCAAAACATCAGTAATATGAACTGTATATATCTTGTTAAAGGAAAACATACTGGGCATGGTCTAACCAGACACACCCACTTCATATTATTGATGTTTTCATTCCAGGTATACTGGGTGCAACAGTTTGCAAGGTTCGCATGTATTCTTTGGCATAGGAATCAGCTGTAACTATAGGGTGAAAACTGTATACTTGACCGCTGGTGAAGACAGCTTTGTCAAAATGTGCCTGATCTTTTATTTTATTGGTTAACTTCACTTATACCCCACCCTTTCAGTGGGGGACCCAAACTCACATCATTCTCCTCTCCTCCATTTTACCCTCACCCTGCAAGGTCGGTTAGGTTGAGTGACAGTGACTGATTTGAACCTGGGTCTCCAGTGTCCACTGTATACGAAGAAGTGAGCTTTGTCTCACAAAAGCTCATACTGGAACGAGTTTTATAGCCTTTAAGGTGTTATGGGACTTGTTTTGTTTTGCTACAACAGACTAACATGGCTACCCCACGAAACTCCTAGATCCCAGTTGGGCATTCTACACACTACACTGCACCAGCTCCAATGAATGACAGTATGAGAGTTTTATAGGCTGTGATTATTGTATATTTATTTAAAGATATTTATGTATTGGGTCTAGTATTTATTTGATTCATCCTGTCAAACTTACGAACACGTCTGCTTCCATCTTCTCTTGTTTTTTTTTTATTCCCAAGATCGTGTTCTTAAATATTTTCTAAGCGGGCACTGAAGCTGAACAAGATACTTAGAATCGCTTCCATCATTGGCTTCCCAGCATTTTTTTTTTTTAAAAAAATGCCCCATATGCCAAATTATTTTACTGAAGGAGATTAACAAAGAACTGGAGCCTCTAATCACAGAACTCCCGGTATCTCGTCTGATTTGGTCTCCCCTGCCCCCCAAGTGGGCATAGATAATTCAATGCGGCACCTAAATTGCTAGACAAACAGGGTAGAGCTAGCATGTTGTTGCATTTATTTCCCAAAACATTCCAACAGATTACCAGTAGTTCGACAACATGAGTACAGGGTGAAACCAAGCTTAGACTCGGCAATACCTGCCATCTAAACCTCAAAATCTGCCAAAAGCTCCTCTCTGACAACAGCACATTTTCCAAATTCCAAGAGGAACTTTTGCCTTCTGAGCCCCATTCTCCCAGAATGCAAGTCTTAGCTGGCCTCCTGCAGATCTGTGGTGCAACAGAATTCTCTAACTGCGTGAGAGTTAAGGTGCTTTTAAAAAAAAGCGTCCCTTTGAGGCACTCTAGGAGACAAAATTTGCAATTGGAAGATACTAGATCCAGGGTGTTCATTTGAAGCTTCAGGATACCATGGGTTACAATTCCCATCAGCCCCTCAGCCAATTGGCCATGCCAGCAGGGGCTGGTGGGAATTGTAGTCCATGAACATCTGAAGCGCCAGAGAGGGACACCCCTGCACTAGAGCTCCATGATTAAAAAAAGCACAGCCATGGAATTCTAGGAGTGCCTCCCAAGTTTAAAGATTTTAGTGCTAACTTGAGGAAATAGAGGAAAGAGTACGGGCTTACAGACTGTCTGCATTCAACTTACACTTCAAGCACGGGTACATTTTCACGTATTTGTCAGAGATGTAGGGTTACACAATACCAAAAAATAAGTGATGCTATGTGCCACACACACATGCCAGGGATCACTGCCTCCTCCGCAAATACGTGCTCAACGTGCTGACACGCATGCCTTCTTCAGCTTCTGCTGCTAGTATACACTTCTTACCTGGAAGTTTAATGGCAATCACCATACTATATGCCAGTTATGGTGGCTAATCCCTATGGGCACAGGAAAAGCTAGAGGTGGCAACTCTCAGAGCCCTTCCACTCTGTAAGCACGCTATCAGCCCAGAGTGCTACCTCTCTCCCAATATCTAGGCTGGCCTGGGTCGCTAGCTCTGATTGTTAGCATTAAGCTTCCAAGACCTAGTTTTGGGGAAGCAGTGTAGGGTAACCTCTTGTTAAGCGCTGTTCAACCCCACTGATTTTCATGCCAAGAACCAAAGCATGACCTAGAGTAAGCTTTACTTCTGGCAATGGGGCTTGCTTCTGAGTAAACCCTCTAGGGTCAGTGGATTCACCCGCAAGCAAGAGTTGAACGGCTGTTTCCAGAGCAAAGAGCCATCCTGGCGACTCACTCACCCGCTTACTCCCAAGTAACACACTGAGCCAACTACTGTTTTTTTTTCTAAACTAAAACCCTTCTTCAGTGATTCAAGTTAAATTGCCGTGTTGGCACTTTGCAATAAATAAGTGGGTTTTGGGTTGCAATTTGGGCACTCGGTCTCAAAAAGGTTCGCCATCACTGCTATATGCAGCCCCTTGGTTTGCATTGAAGAAAATGACACCTCCCCCCCTCTCACAGCATATGCAGCAGCCTTATTCCACAAAAGATGTGGAAATCTGTAGCGTTCATCAAGAGATTAGAGCTGATCACTCCTGGTTATAAACTGAAGTCTACGTCCTTCTTTGGGACTGGCCAAACAATATTGACAAGAAAACGGTCCCAAGAACATTATACTGAGGAGCAAAATGGCTCTCGCCTACCTGTTTTCCGTCTCCAATTCGTTCTTCCGGAGATTGGCATCATCCAGGAGACTTTGCAACAGGGCAATCTTTTCATTATCAGACCCTTCCTGGTTAAGTTTCAGCACTTTGTTTTCATGCTGAAGGCGAATGAGTTTTTCCCTGAGGGAAAGAGGAGAACTTTTCAGAAAACGTAGATTGCAGGTGTCCAAGAGGAGGAAAAACATTTCACTGAACTATAAACAGAATGTTTAAATTGCTTCTCAAAATTTAAAGGAGCAAACAAAGGACGGGGTTTATGATCGATTTAAACACCGTATCAACTGCTGCTCTCCAGCCAGTTATGGATCGCTGCTCATCATCATCCCTGCCAAAGCATCATCCGCGCTGGCAGGGGATGATGGGAACTGTAGCCCATAACATTTGGAGGGCCGTGAGTTGGACACCTGTGATCTAAGCCAAGTCACCAAACTGAAATTCAAAACAGTGACTGCTATTAGAAGGAAGTGCATTTATTTATTTTCTTAACATTATGCCACATTTTACCAGCTTCTTCAAAAAGTTACCTACAGAACATCTTTTACACACACACAGAGAACTAGAAACAAAATACAGAGGAATTGGTTCAGAGGTGTGAGAACTCCATAGCACTATGAACCATTTGACACACCCCGGCTGATTATGCACATTGTGCTTGTTGCTTGACGGGGGCGAATGTCTGTCGCTCCAAGATTTCTTGTATGGACCTTTTCCCTCAACCCTTGCTTTCACTTTCCATTCTCTCCGCATCAAGGAAGATCACTTGTAGGACAACTTTTAATTTGTTTCATTGCCAGAGCAGGGAGATTTGTCAGTGAACAACGCTTTGCCCCAGAGATCTTTCCTCCACCCACAGCCAGCCTTCCCTCTTCCTCAAACCGCTTTGAATGCATTCCCCCTGCCCCCCCCCCCCCTTCCATGTTGCTGGCTGCTTCAGGTAACAGAAAAGAAGCTCACTCACATATCACCATTCTCTTGATATTTTGAGATATAAAGAGAGCTTGGAAATAACAAGCCTCTGCCCTCTGGCGGTGACAGCACCAACAACAGGAAGTGTAGTGTTGAGGGAAAGGGAGGAAAGGAGAGGCAAGAGGGAGAGAATGTCTGCTCTAGAATAGTCTCCTTCTTTAGCAACCTGTGGTCCAGGGAATTGTTTTGTCTCTTTCCTTTGGTGGGGGGTGTAGTAAGATCTGTGCCTTTAAGAATCACTTAATGGGCAGACTTAAGAAAACAGACCTGGAAAGAACTCTGCAGAAAAGCTCTGGGGAAGGTGGGAGTGCCTCCTCACAATGTGAGGAGAGTACTCTGCATGCCCACAGTGCAGACAAGAGTCCCGAGGTAAGCATTCCATGCGTAATGGGCCACCCAATTCACCTCATAAAGAAGAGGCAAGATGGCCTTTTCAATAACGAATAAGTAAGTTAATGCTCTCTTTTAAATACCATCAGAAAAGGAGATTTTTGCATATTTTCTGACAGACAGCTCGAAAGCAAAGGTGCAGCTACAAAGAGTTCTCTACCTTCTGTGGAAGATGTGTCTATCATCCCATTAAAAGGGGCAGATAAAAAAGAACAGACATGAAGATTTAAACTGATGCATGCACTAATGCTAGGAAAGTGATCCTTTAGATGAGTGGTCTCAGGTTGAAATGAAGGAGGAGGCAGCGGTGGAGGAGTTTGGTTTTATAACCCACCTTAGGAGACTCAAGGTGGTCTACCACCACTAACTATTTCCCTTTCCTCTCCCTATTATAAAATACATCTTAGAGATAGGTGGAGCTGAGAGAGTTCTGAATGTACTGTGCCAGCAGGAATGGAGGAGTGGGGGAACAAATTTGATTCACCAGATAAGAGTCTGCCACTCAGATGGAAAAGTGGGAATCAAACCCGATTCTCCAGATTAGAGTTCACCTGCACTATGTCACTCCGGCTCTACACCATGCTGAAGGGCTCGAAATGTTAAAATGCAGCCCAAAGTAAGCTGATGATCAGTGTAGTTTCTTCAGTTCTTGTGCAAAGTGCTCATAATATCTAATGCCCACAAGGAGATGAGAGGCTATTTTTAAAAAAGGCTTATCCTCAAATCCAGCTCATTACCGACCAATTAGCTTACTTAGTGTTGCCAAAGTTAAACTATATACTAAATATCTGTGTGATAAAACTACTTGAATGGCTGAATAGGAGAAAACCAATTGAGGATGAACAGGCTGGCTTTTCTCGTGAGAAGCTGCCGCTCAACCATATGGATCACTGCTCTGATACTTCAAACTACCTGGGTAGAGAAATATGTGCTTGTCAAAAAGGATCACTTCATAACGCATGACCTTTTCAAGGATCTTAAAAGCTGCATTTGACAATGTAACTCAGAAGTCGCTTTGGTCAAAAGTGCTAGCAGAAACTAATATCGATAGACTTTCCTTTCTCCACTTTAATTCGTCAAGTTACATGAGAACACTCCACCATTATACAGGTAAGGTTCTCACACAAAGGTCATCTAACGGCTCCATCTTCTACTCTAGAAAGGTAAGGTAAGGGTGCCTTTCTAAGCACCCCATTTGTTTAACTTTTTTTATGTTTAACACATTAATAACAGGGTTTCCATAAGAAAAGATACCGGCGCAACCTGATCCTTACCAAAGCTGATAAGAGTATAGACATCTCTCATGTATAAGCCGACATGATGCTAAGTTGTATTATCATTGACAAGAGTACAGCTAAAAGAGCTGAAGATATTTGCTCAGATATGCACAGAGTGTTCAGCTGCTATCAATCTACAACAAAGATCCTCAAGATAAAGTGCATTTTAATGCCAAATTTAAGAAACTGGAAATGGCAGTTGTTAGGTCATCAGATTGAACAAATAAAGTGTTTCAAATAGCTTCAGGTGTGGTTTCTCCAGTACAACGGAAAACCCTCCTCAGCCCATATACAAACAGCCACATAATACACACATGTCACAAAGGAGCTCACAGGCAATCCTAAGATATTTTCTCGATCACAAGGGGGGTGGATTTATTCCTTTGAGCGGCAATTAGATTTCATTTGAAGCTAAATCCCTGGCACAATCTCTCACCCATATGGAGCCCCATTACTAAGTAATAATTTCTCGATTTCACTCTTATTAGAGAGAGAGTCCTATCCACATCATTAATTCCTCAGTGAGCTCTTTTTAACAACTCCTAAATGCATAGCACAGCTAATGTAGTTTTAAGACAAGAAGTAGGGTTGGTTAAAGCTGGAGACAACCTTTGGAGGCTTATTATCAAATACTGGCTTGAAAGTCCCTTCTCTGATCCCATGGGTTTATTGCCTTTTGCTTCATGGCAGCAAACACCATATCCAAGCTGGCTAGAAAAAAATAACACTTAAACTTCTTACACAGTGTGGTTTTGGATCCTGTACAATTATTGGAACTGGATCATTGCAGAGAAGCAACAGCTCTTGGTCTATCGGGAACGCTCAATGATAGCTGGAAATGCAAACAAGATTTCTCCTTGTTACCGTACAAGTGGGCTATCTAAACCATTATTAAAAATCTTGGACAGGGTATCTCGGCTGCCCCTTTACCTGTCCAATAATATAACATCTACTTAAATGTCACTTTCGGGCCTCTTTTCATAATTCTGCTTTTGACGCTTTTTCCCATCAGCCAATCTAATGGGCAGATTTCAAAAAATCCTTTACCGACATTATTAGGAGACTATGTGTTTGTAACTCAGGGAAGTGGACTCTGTATTACATATTTTTATTGCATTGTGAACTCCATAAAGGGGAAAGGGAGGCGTTAATTCATCCATTGTTTATCCAGTACAGAAATTTAAATCCAGGAGTTAATTCCGACTCCAAAGCTTCTTGTGAGAATTTTGCTGGAAGACCGAGTTTCTCTTATATCTCAGCAGGTAGCTAAATTTTGTATGCTGGCATATAGTAAGAGAAGAACCATGTTGGGACCAAGAGCCAGACCACATGAGGGTGACCGTAAGAATGCTACAAGCTGATGATATTTTTTGTGTGGATTTCTGTTTCGTGGATTTCAGTGCAAATTCGATTGTTCTTTTGTTTGTTGTTCCTCCTTTTTCTTGTTCTTCTCTGCTCTTTTTTGCTGGCCTAATGGCCGTAATAAAACTGAATTACTGATGAGAGGCAGCCTTTTCCACTGGTTAAATTTCCAGGTAGCCTTCAGGGGCCACACAGATCCCACACATCTAGCAACCCAACTTGACACAAAGAGGATTATACGACTTACTTGATTTCAGGGGTAATGATTTCCGCTGCTAAACTATCTGAAGACTCCTGACCTTCCAATGACAATAATCCTGGGGTGAGCAGAGAGAGAAAAAATATAGGAACAAAAGAAACAACTGAAATGTGTGTGGTTGTGGCACACTGAAGGCAAGTTAAGACATTTTTAAGTTCCACGGATTTCAGCAGGAGAGATCTAAAACATTCCGTAACTCTCACTGAAATCAACAGCACTTGGAAGTGTTTAGTTTTATCAGTATAGTGACCTTTTAAAAAAGAATAACAAACACAAAATAAGAAGTTTTTTAAAGTCTCCTATTCCTTATACTTCAAGGAGCTTCAAGAAGAAAAGGAGGAGGAGGAGTTTGGATTTATATATCCCCTTTCTCTCCTGCAAGGAGACACAAAGGGGTTTACAAACTCCTTTCTCTCCCACTCCCACCACAACAAACACCCTGTGAGGTGGGTGGGGCTGAGAGAGCAAATGAGGGCGCTCCAGCTTTCAAAATGGTGGTTGCATATTGAGAAAACAATCTTCTCCTTGGGTTTTTCACGGGATCCTCTGAGTATGCTTACCGCCACAGAGAACTATCACCGTCTAAAGACCAGACTATATGATCTGGAATATCAATCTCTTTTGATCACAGCGCAAAGCTTTTGCTCCCCGCTATACCCTGGGATCATTCCCCAGAAAACAAGCTTGGCTGTATATTTGGAACAACTAGCTGATTACAAGAGTAGATGGGTCATAACCAGAGCAAGATGCAACTCTTTTCCCTCTGTTTACCTCCAAGGGCATTTTCTCAATATTCCATACAACGAACGTCGCGGCCGGTACTGCCCCTATACATAGGACTCAATTTCTCATATTCTGCTGTATTGTTCGAAGTTGAACAACTTTAGAACTGATTTGTGGGCACTGTTACCAACAGGATTCACACTATTTTCCAATTTAAAAAAATGTTTAAGTTCCTGGGTAGTTCCATGTAGAAATTTCGGAAGCAGTTGCCGTATTTTTAAGGTGTGTTTTACAATGTAACCATGAGTGATTTTTTAATGTATCTGGAAATGTTTGACATTTTCTTGATTATATGCCTATTAAAGGTTCTGGACTGGACTGGCTGAGAGAGCTCTGAAGAACTGTGACTAGCACAAGGTCACCCAGCTGGTCTGTGTTGGAGTGCACAAGCTAATCTGGTTCACCAGATTAGCCTCCACAGCTCAAGTGGGGAATCAACCCCAGTTCTCCAGATTAGAGTGCACCTACTCTTAACCACTAAACCACGCTGGCTCTCCAGGGTATTTTTAAACTATGCATTGATTAAATTACATCAGAGGGTTTTTTAATTTGCCTAGAGTACTCAGTGCACAACTGATAACTGCCTTCAGCTTCTGGACCAGAACTTCCCGAAACCCTTTAACCCTTTGTGTTGCTGAGTAGATATCAATAGGTACTGCTACCAATCACAAGATATTCACCCCAAAAACTGCCACAATCTGCTGGTGAAAGTTAACTCACCATTTAGGAATTTGCAAAGCCACAGGCTGAATAAGAGGGTCACTGTCAGAAACTGGATAACTGTGAACATTTACCAGTAGTGCCTGAGAAACTGGAGAAAACATCGGAAACCAACGCCCACAATTATTAATTTCTACTCTTTGCTATAGTTCTGTGGCAAATGTTCAGAACAGGCAGCACGGCTCAGTGGGTAGCATCCTGGAGCCCATGAGTACAAGGATCCAGGAATTCTCCACCCTTACTTGGAGTGCCACCCTTACTTTGATCCCAGGACTGGAAATGACTAATGGGAGGAAGGGAGGGTGGAGAAGATCCCATGAGGTAGAGACTTCCATATACTAACAGATGCAAAAGTCAGGCTCGACTAAAACACCTTGTGGATAGGTGTAAGGTTGCGGTTTGATTTGTATTTTCTGCTCAGCCAGCCTGGCCTTGGTAACATTCCACGAGCTGGGCTGCATGCCCGGGGTGGCTGTTTTCGTTAACCTTGCTGCCTGCGCTTATCATATATGTCTGAAGCTTGCCTCTCTCTTTTCGTGGGAAACTGTGTTGGGGGTTGTGGGTGGGAGTAGAATCGTCCGTAAAAGCGGCGAACTGTTGGGGGAAGGTCAGAATCTGCTTTTCGTGTACTGTGCATCATGAAGTTTAAGAAATAAAGAACTCTTTGAAGTTACTTAATTTCTAGTCCTTTCAGGTTCCTTACAATAGGTGCACCAGCCTACTGCTTAAAGCAGGAAAACAATGGCCCTGTGATTTTACATACCATACTTCAGAATCTCTCAGATTGAAGGAGAAAAAGATCTGGCATGTTTTGTTTTTCGTTACCTGAAGTGGTAAGCTGCCCCTCTTGCGCTTGTACACATCTAATTTCTTCAATCGTTTCTTTTAGGGAGTCTCTCTCCGTCCTTAACCGCTACAGAAATGTAAAAGTATTGGATTCAATTTTTCAAATCAGTTCATAATGTATTGCTGCGTGATTATCTCTTTTTATGGCATTTCGATTAGGTGTCTACAACAGTCTTTCACAGAAAGAACTTCAAAACAACTGGGGGGGAAGGGGCGATTTACCATCTGATGCTTGCCAATTGCCTAGGCATATGTCTCAAGGTCACTGCTGCATTTCAGATCTATCCACATTGTGATGCAAATGACAGCATCAACACAGCTGTTTCTCTTCCAGAGAACTGTACTTGCAACACCAAAAACCAGGAAGGGAGACAGACCACGTCACCTACCAAAGGACTGCTCAATAGACTCACCATGCCCACTCTTTTAAAAGCAGGGCTCTGGCAGTGTTGCTGCAAAGCAACAAGGAATTAAAATACTAGCCCTACAGCAATGCCTGTAAAAATGACCCACGTGGGGCTGCAAAGAAGGCCACGAACAGGAACTAGTTGATCCCAATGAATGCTTTTTCATATCTTCCTCCTCCTTGATGCTATGAAACCTGATGCCCCAGAGTGAGGGGAAAGGAGAATGTTTGAATAGACACACATTGCCTCCTATGCAGAGTTACTCCAGTCAAAGTCCAGTGATTATTATGGGTTCAGACTACAGTAACTCTGAATAGGATTGCCCTGCAAGAATTCTAGGTTAATGCTCTACCATACAGCATGTATTCAGAGGAACCACTTTTATGAACACCACAACAAAGCTGCAACCCGAAACAGTCAACTTTCCCATCCCTCAAAACAGCAGGTTCAATGTACCTCATATGCTGACATTTATGTTACTTTAAAAACATTAATGTCTCTGTATGTCGAAGGCTTTTGCGGCCAGATTCAACTGGTTGTTGTGGGTTTTCCAGGCTGTGTGGCTGTGGCCTGGTAGATCTTGTTCCTGCAGGCGAAACGTTAGGAACAAGATCTACTAGACCACGGCCACGCAGCCCGGAAAAACCCACAACAACCAATTGACGTCTCTGTCTTCCATGAGCTCAGATCCACTAACATCACTAAGCTGTGCATTATCCTGCCCCGGCCAGCCAACAATGGGGAACAGGGCAGTGAAACACATCAGAATAATATCAGGACACGGGGCAAGGTGAACTTAACATTTCTGAGGCCAGGGAGTGGCATTAGACACGGGGCTACCATTTCCAGTAGAAGCCCAGTATTTTAACACTTCTGCCCAAGGTATACATAAATGTAAGATAGGTCGCCAGCCGTTCTTTCAGAATCCCAAAGGGAATTTATTTTTCATACTGACTTAACACAATTTTCAGTTGCAGAAGTCCATGCAGAATACTAAATGCATGAACAACATATGGCTCAGACACAAACGTAGGTTGGCAGAAGGGGTGGCAGTGTGAAGCGACAAACACTTGAAACGCAATGAAGCACGTCTGAAGACATTTTATTTCCAATCCAAGCAGTGAATGCAGAAAAAAGTGAATGCAGGAAAATGCAGAAAAAGTGAATGCAGGAAAAAAAAGATACCAAGCAAGCATGGGATGATTGGAACAGGTCAGAAGAAAACAGGGGAATGGTAATATAAAGACTTTGCTAGGGAGTTATTCGAGGAGAGATGCCTTAACACATAGGTTTCCAACTCGCCGCCCTCCAGATGTTATGGACTACAGTTCCCATCATCCCCTGCCAGCATGATGCTGGCAGGGGCTGATGGGAACTGTAGTCCATAACATCTGGAGGGCCGCGAGTTAGACACCTGCGCAAGGCTTAACAGGACAGGGAGAGTGAGAACTGGATATATAGAGGTCAGTGAGAAAGAGATCCAAGAGATAGAAGGGGGAACAAAGAGGATTGGCTGAAGTAGAAAAGCTGTTTGCCAAAACAGGGGAAGCAAATGTACAGAAAGGAGGAGGATGACCATCAAGCACTTGTGAAGAACACAGATTAAGAATGAGATGGTGACCCAGCGTAGCAGCAGCCTGCAAAATCTGCTCTAGCTAATGCAGTCTAAGACCACAAAAGGAGTTTCGTCCCACACTTACACACTGGGATAGGAACAATGGAAAAGCAGTGATTTTGGCTATGCTGACGTTGGGCTGCAGCTGGACGCAATTCCAGCGCCACTATTCAGAATTTTTTATATGCACTCTGAACAAGGAACTATTGCAGAAGACTGACAGAGCATATGGCTAGTTATCTGTCAGTAATGATTCTACAAGAAGAATTTTGAAAGAGAGAGAGAGAGAAGGGGGGAGGGAGGAGATTACAGTAGTCTAGGTATGGAATTGTCTGAATGCAGGATGGAAGAAATGGCTCCTCAGTAACTGGGATGGCAAACAAGATAAAAGCATCACAGACAGAGATGGAAGATAGGAAGAGCAAAAGGGAGTCAATAAAGATCTCCATCTTCACTTTGTGAAGCCTGGAGCTGAGAACAACATATCTAGAAGATGTCGTCAAACAGATAGCCAGCGAAAGGGAAAGCCAAAAGGCAGACAGAAGGAAGTAAACCTGGAAATTATCAAGCATCAAGAAATAGACAGGAAAAGACAAGGACCAGAAAAAGCAGACCTGGCCCATTTAAAAACAGAAGACACTGGGAAAGAGACTGTATCATGAAAACCCAAAGAGGAAGCAGAGCAACAGTCAATGGAAACAGTATGAACGAATGGCAATGATGGCAGAGCTGAAGAACGGTCCTTAGATTCACTCCAGCAGACTCAATACACTTCACAGAAATAATCTGGTAAGGATAAAGGGTTAGGTGTAATCTGAATTCATAAATAAGAGCTGGTAACAATGGCCCTTAAGATATAAGGCTGCTTCCATTAGAAATGAAAAGGTTGCATTTGCAATACATACATCTTTTTCTTTTTGTAGACTGTCTACTTTTTCTTTCAGCATCTTGAACTCAAATTCTAACTTGTCTGCCTTCTTGGATTCTTCAGACAATCTATTCTGGAATTCAACTGCCTGTAAGAGCAAGGAGGCATCACCAGTCACCACTATGAGAATGAAAAGGAATCAAAGCATCATGAGAGCTATTGGCAGGTGTCCCACCGCGCTGCTCAGCAAAGCCTGGATCCGTCCTTCAGGCTGAGCCACTTTAAGGGACTCTTCTACAAGAAAGTAACCTGGAGGAAGGCTTCAGACTTTGTGAAGCAGAATGACAGAGTGTATAATATAGTCCTAGTTTGTAAGACTATACAGTCACCCACTGTACCGCCTTAAATGTGACAGGGTACCAGTTATTTTTATAGATGATGGAAGGTCTCAGAAACACACCTCTTCCTTGGCAAGAGAACAGCATTAATAGTTCAATATGTTGCAGGCTGCCTTGAGCTCCGCAAGGAAGAAAGGCAATAAATATTTTAATAAATAAATAGCCCATTACTACTCAATCGTCAGGAGCCGCGTGGCGTAGTGGTTAAGTGCTTGCACTGCCACTCACACGGTCAGGAGTTCGAGCCTCCTGTGGGTCAGATATCCTGGCAACTGGCTCATGGTCAACTCAAGCCATCCATCCATTTCTTGGTCGGTAAATGAGTACCTAGCACATAGCTAGGGGGTAAAGAATAGCCAGGGAAAGCAATGGCAAACTACCCCACCAAAACGGCTTGCCTATAAAATCACTGCTTGCAGTGGTACCCCAGGGTCGGACACGACTGAAGGGGAAACTCTACTTTTACTTTACTCAATCGTCATAAACCCTCAATAAATTTCCCTTCGGTTTTCAATGGATGAAGTAACTAAGCTGAGACAAATGCCATTAAATATCACTAAACCGTCTCATTCACTGTCAATAATACCAAAGGATGTGGTTTAGTCTGTTAGCGCTACAAAGTCAGTAATATTAATGGGAAGTGAAATCGTCTTTCCTGCAGTTATCCTGAGATTGCAATATGTGGCAATACAGTTCAGATGCAAGCAACGTATTCCCCAGGACTGCAACATATATGTAGTATACGTATGTAGGGACTGTGAGGTTCAATGGTAGAGCCCTTCCTTTGCAGGCAGAAGGTTACGGGTTCAAAAAGGGAAGCGATGTGAAAGGCCTCTGCCAAAGAATCCAGAGAGTGTCTTCTAGTCTGAGTCAACAATACAGATCTTGACAGACCAGCGATCGGATTCAGTAAACGGCAGCTTCACGTGCCTGCACATCTCAGTCTCAGTTAAGAGTTCTCAACTCAAAATGTCCTTTTAAAAAAATGGCAAAGTTCTGTTAGACAAGCAAAAAAACAACAACAACGGGGGGGGGGGGTGCTGCTTCCGCAAACACATGGGAGAAAGTCAGATGACTGACAATGGCAGAAAAAAGCATATAGAAATTGTAAACAGGAAAGATTTTTTTTTTTTGGAACATGGTCCCCATTCCAGGTTTGTTTTGGAGAAGAGGGGAATCCGTACCTTTAATTTCCATTTTTACCTTCCTTTCCATTTAATTATTACATTTATAAAAATACATTTGTCAAAAAAAAATCTGTCCAGTTATTCTGTTGTTAACAGCTGCTTTACTGGAGTAGAGGAATAACTGCTCGGTACATGGGGAATAATAGATTATAAAAAGGTGCAGTAAGCATCAATAAGAACTGCAAGTTTAATAGAGAAATGTGAAATCGTATATTTCGTTAATATATGACAGCTTCCAATCAAATCCGTAACTGTTAAAATAGGGAGAAACAATTTAAAATACTGAAGCAAAAAATCCCTTCAGATTTTCTCTGCAACAGAGGACCTGTTAGATACATGTCTCTAATGAAGTAAAATGTCTGTTCAGACTTTTAAGGGAGACAAACTGTTAACAAATTTTCAAACATAAAAACTCAAAGGATGTGAGGAAAAGATAACTATTGTGATCCTGCAGTTCTTCCAAGCAGCCTAACCACCAACCATTTGCAGTATGTTGGGGTTGAGGAACTGTGGCCCAGGGCCCCCCAATAACTTTCATATTTGGGGGAGGGGCTGGACCAGTTCATCCCAGATGAAATGCATGCATCTTTCTAAACCCTGCACCACACTGCTCTTTCAAGAAGAATTCTACATTTGGGTGGAAAACAGAAGAACATGCAATTAACTAGGTATATGCAAGTAAGGAAATTTCATTGGCTGTGATCTGCTCCCACCTGTCTCTTATACGTTTCCAGTTGACTCCGGGCTGAGTTAGCCTTCCTCAGCTCTTCTTCCAAGCTTACAGTGTTTTGCATGTACATTGTGTTCTTCTCCTCCAGGAGTTTCACCTGTCGCCGAAGATCCCCAAGGTCCTCCAGTTTCTTTTTATAGGATTCTACCTGGCTTTCTAACTTGGCGACTTTGTCAGAGGAATGCCTGAGAAGGAGGGAACATTACACAGGTTCAAAGGTGGGAAACCCTCTTCAGAATTGCTCGCATACATACAAGTGTTTATAATACAATTGTTAGTAATGGTGTATGAGAAAATGGTTGATCTCATAGATGAAGAAGGTTAGAAAAAGCCCACCATAGTCTTGAGTCAACACACTGGAACCCAGAAAACATAGTAATACCTCCCTCCCTGTACAACAACCCTTCCAGGTATGTTAGGTTCAGAGATGATAAACACAAGATCACCTAGTGAATGTTACGGCAGAGCGGGGATCAGATCTCAAGATTTTCAATTTCACCTCTCTGCCTGGTATATTCTCCTATCAGTGTCCCTTCTTCAGCTATCTTCCCCATTCTTTGTTCTCCAACACCTAACTATAAAAAAACTTTATAGCTCATCTTTTTCTGCTTTATGTCCTTCAAACTATTAACACCCAATTTAAATTCTTAATCTGGGTTCAATGTTATCAAATGTTTTTAACAGAAGTGCTATAAACCCTACAAAAGGGTTTAAATTAAACTGAAAGAAAATTAATTACCGAATTAGAAATCAGCCTACAAAAACAACCTTAAAAAATCAGCAGTAAAATAAAACAAAGAATGTTCATAAAAACACGCAAAGCACAAAAATGGGACAGAACAAAGACTAAGTATACAGCAAACCCAATATGACCAAATGAACAATCAAGAAAAGATTTCTTATAACATAACTATATGTTGTTGTTATTATTACAAGCCAAATACCAAAAAAACCTGAAAAGCCAGAGTTAATTTTACTCTTGAAGAAATAAACTTCTTCAATGCAAAGCTTTGAGAGTCCGTATTGAGTTAAATAAATTCTAAAAAGCAAAATCTTTTAAAGCTTCTCAGTTTTGAAATCAAAATCTTTTTAAGCTTCTCAGTACGGAGTTCACATTGCTGCAAGTTGTGTAATCAGGGAATGAGCCTCTAAACAAGCACAACGGCTGGTGGAAATATAAGCAGAATCCCAAAGCAAAATCTTTTTAGCTCCACAGTGTTGAGTTTACAGTTGCTGTCGGCTGTGTTATCAGGGCATGAACCTCCAATCAGGGCAGCAGCTGTTACGAATTCAAGCAAAACGCCTAGCTGGGATTCCAGATAATGACTGCTTCGAAAACCCCTTTAAACAGCTTCAATTATTTATCTATAAGAAAAGCATAAGCAACAACAATATATCTTAGGCTTGCACACTCATTTAAAGTAAAAAATGAAAATAAACGAGTTCCAAAAAAAAATACCTTCAGAACGACAAGGCTTACACGCAGTCTCAAAATAGCTTGCCTCCATCTTATCAAGGAAGAGAAACACTCCCTTTAAATACCTCCGGTAAACCAATTAGACTCAGCTGGGGAATGATACTGCGATTTCCTAGACTATTACAATACTAAAATAATGGAATGTTAAACAACACACAATAGTTATCGCATGTAAATATCACAAAAATGAAGTTACAGAAATGAAGTTAGATCCCAACTGGGGTTAAGACCAGAGGAGGAAATTGGTTGTAGTTTATGAATGTAGAAAGGTTGCAATTGTAAAAGATGTCTCTGGGTGCAAAATTGCTCTTGACTGCCCGGCAAAGCGGCTATCACAAAAAAATCTCAGTTCTTCAGGTTTGTGATTAGAATGAATAAAGTGGGATACCAAAGGAGCTTCCAAAATTTTGTGCCTCAATCTAGATAAGTGTTCAAAAACCCTGCAGGAAAGTGGTGGTTAAGAGCAGTGTAGTGTAGTGATTAAAGAGTCGGCATGGTATAGTGGTTAAAAGCAGTGGACTCTAAGCTGGAGAATCAGGTTTGATTCCCCACTCCTCCAACTGAGTGGCAGAGGCTTATCCGGTGAACCAGATGTGTTTCCCCACTCCTACCTTCCTGCTGGGTGACCTTGGGCTAGTCACAGTTCTTCAGAGCTCTCTCAGCCCCACCTACCTCACAAAGTGTGTGTTGTGGGGAGAGGAAGGGAAAGGAGTGTGTAAGTCGTCTTGAGTCACCTTACAGGAAAGAAAGGAGGAATATAAATCCAAATTCATCTTTTCTTCATTTTAATGAATCAGGTAATTGACTCAACATATAATAATTTGCAAGGGCACATGGCTGTATAAACAGCCAATTTAGTACTGCATTTAGAGAAACGTGATGTCTCTGTTTTATAACATAAAGTGGAATGAATTAACACTTTAAGTTCAAGAGTCAATCGATAGGCGTTACAATGGTCACACTTAAAATCTTGTAATATTTATCATTAAACTGGAATATTTTTTGTCCAGAACCAAGTCTAATAAATGTAGTAAATAATAAGTAGGAGGAAATAAATCTTTTCATCTATCTGGGGCATCTTCAGCTACCATTCCTGCCTCATCATGTGGAATGTTCGTACACAATGCATTGGCATTAAATGTAAGACTTATCCCGGAGGTAGAGAAATCCCTTCAATTTGGAAAATGAGGTCCTAAGAGTCTCTAATATAGGAGTCTGCAATTTTTACAAAAGGTTGCAGAAAATAATTTAGATATTGAGCTAATGGTTCAAGTGCTGAGTTGGAACCTGAGACTATTGGTCTCCCAGGACAGCAATGACCTTCCTTGCCTATTTTAGGTAAAACATAAAATACAGGAGCTCAAGGGTGCTGATTCAACAGCATTTGTGAAGGTTACTGTATATATAACCTTCAATTAGACCATCCTATAAAGTAACTCTTACTATATGGTTAGAGGGATGCTGTTCTAGGTGTTCATAGAAATTTGTATTATTTAACTGAGAGTAAACCTATTTTGCAAAGTCATCAGTATCTAAAACAAGTATGGCACCCCTCTGCAGCAGATTTGATCGTGATTCTATCATTTGTAAGCTGTTTTAAAGGCACTTCCTATTTATTAGGAAAATTGTTGTGGCTCATATGAGGCCCACTTTGATTCTATAACTTTGCCAGTTCCTCAAATACTACCTTCTGAAAAATGGTGATGGAAGGAACATCTACATTAGGTATTAAAGAAGATATCCTTAAAGATATCCTTAAAGATATCCTCCCTGGGATATTGTTGACCAAAAAAATTTCTTGGTTTGCTTAATCTAACCAACTTTTTAAAAAAATCAATGTGGGTTTGAAAAGAATTATATAGAGGACAAGGAACAAATTCTAAACCAAAATTTAAGGTTTCATGTTAATCCTTAGTCAACTGTTTAGGTTGTAACAGATTGTAATCTGTGAAACACCTCTGTAGATGCCAGCCACAGATGAAGGCAAAACGTTAGGAACAAGATCCACCAGACTATGGCCACACAGCCCGGAAAACCCACCAGAACTAGTCGAATCTGGCCGTGAAAGTCTTCGACAATACACTGTTTAGGAGAGAGATTGATTATTATATCTACTTCCTGTTTCCTCATGGTCTGCGCTGTGGAAAACCCTGCCACGAGTTAATTATGTTGTGGATGGCTGATCAAGATAAGATCTATTCTAAAATTCATCTCCAGAGGTATTAGTGGAGGATTCCACAGAAAGGTTTTTGGTCTTTCCACATAGCTAGTTTCTTAAACTCTGGCTTATAATGTTTTTTGTACTTGGCTTGTAACAATAATAACAGTATAATTATGTTATAAAAATATTTTCTTTACTGTTGACACAGGTTTTGTTCATTTGGTCATAGAAACATCCAAACAAGGCAAATAAATACAACACCACCACCACCATTTATTGGCATATAAATACATAAAATAAGCATAAAACTACCCAACCAAGGAATGTAGGTAGGTGAAGTGTAAGAAAATAATGCACAAACTACTCTTTTAATTCCTGGATTGGTCCATATGATTAGGATACAGGAGTGACTTTGGAGGTTTCCTTTGGATCTTCTATTGCCCCCCTTTGGCTTAGGAAGTGGGGTAAAATCAATATAAATGTCACCTGAACCCTAAAACTATTTTTGCAGCATAACGCAAAAACTCTCTTAAAAAGTACAGGTTTTCCTGAAAGCTGAAAGAACAGACATACGTCAAGACTTGCAAAGGAAGTCCATTCTGCTAGACTGGGATAGCTACTGAAAAAGCCTATGAATGGATTGCAGCTGTGTAGACTGCTATGGGACAGGTGATGTCATGTGGATCTGGGAAGGCTTTACCTTAGGACATCCATCTCATCCTTCAAAGACTGAGCTTCATCGGCAAGATTTGTTAATTCTTCATTCTGTTGTCGCAACTCTGCAATTTCCTTCTCTAACTCTTCGCAACGAATTCGATAATCGTCCTTTGCTGCTTCTAATCTGTAAGAGAACATCCAGAACCATTAACAAAGAAACAAAGCCAGCCAATCACAGTTTATCCTTCATCCTCGACTGCTCCACTTAAGGTGCTGGAACAAAAGGCAGGAATAAGGCACTCATAGCACCCAACTGAAGCTATCGGTCAGTTCTCAGGGAGTAACATTTGCGGTTAAGAGTTTTGGTTTTTTAAAAAAATAAAATAAAATATGTGGGGCAGTGTGGTGTAAACACACACACACTCAGAGAGAGAAGGAGTAGTCTGTTATAGTCAAGCTACCAGAGTTGTAGTTTGAGACACACTGACCCTTTCACACATGGGTGTCATGAACTGGTAAAAGTGAACGCCATCTCCTGTAAGAGCTCCAACATAATAAAGCGTATGCCTGAAGCAAAACTGAGCTATGTACCAACTATTGTTCACAATACGTAAAGAAAGGAAACAAGGGGTCTTATTTTGGGGTTCAAATCTAGGCCAACATCTGTTATTTAGCACATCTCTTGGCTACATAATCAGATTAGTCTTAAAAGGGACAGGGAATAATGCTGTTCTCTGAATACTTTTCACATCGTTTTATTTGAAGTCAAGGGAGAATTATAGTTGTTCTCATTGCCTTTGTGCCAAGCTTCTAACAGTGAAGTTCAATCAAGTCAGGATTATTTGCAACTATGACGGAGTCAGAAAACCCATCAGAACATAACTATGCTAATATAGACAGGCATATTTCATTCTAGTAGGAAACAAGAATGAAACAGTTACCTTCTGATGCATGGTGTCTACAGATTTAATATTGTGCTGCGTTACAGAACTCTTACCGGAAGGTTTCTTCTTGGAGCTGTTCTAACTGCGTCTGTAGTTGCAAGTGTCTACGTCCTGCTGGGCTATTGGGGTCTTCTATGGAATCTGACTGATTCAAGCGTTCCATCAAGATCTGATTTTCAGCAAGCAAACTACTTTTCTCCTCTTGCAGCGCAGCAACCTGTTACCAAAAATGCAACAAGGGACAAAGATGTAGCATCGTTTGAAAGGAATCACCAAGCACAAGTCCAAACAGAGCTACTGTAGAACAGCTGCTAATGGATTGGGCAATGACGCATGAAATCTCTCCTCCAAACCTTGCCTTTACAGCTACAATCCTACGCACACTTGGTTGGGAGTGCTAAGATGAGTGCGGCTTACTTCAAAATATACAAGGACTGGAAAAAGGCTGACATATAGTGGCTGCACTACATCCACTGAGTTCTCTCCCCTCACTTTGTCAAATCTGCCATATTGGACTTTGATTATCATGCCCCTCGATGATGCGGCTGGCCTCTACCCGGGCCAGGGCTTTTACAGCCCTGGCCCCTGCCTGGTGGAACACGTTACCACCAACTATCCGGGCCCTGCGGGATCTTGGAGAGTTCCGCAGGGCCTGTAAGACCGAATTGTTCCACCGGGCGTTTGGAGGGGCCGGCCGCTGATGCCCCCTCCCCTTTCCCCCTCCTTTTATTTACATTCTGGGTTCTCCGCTTCTCTGTTTTATTTTCCAGGGTGGATCTATGAAGTTCTGTTTTATGATTGGATGCCAATATAATATTATTGATTGTGGTTTTAATGGGGTTTTTATTGTAACTATTGTTTTATTGTGTTGTTCACCGCCCAGAGCCCTTCGGGGGAGGGGCGGTATATAAAACCAATTACAAATAAATAAATAAATAAATAAAATTTAAAGGATAGAAATACTTATGAAATTCCAAAGCACTATGTAACACTAACATCTTATTAATTAAACAATCATCTGTTACCTTGCTGATTGTTCTCAAGTGAGGGATGCACAACTGTCTTGCTCCTCCAAGACAGCAATTCAACAACGGGACAGACAACGCAACTGTAAAAATGGGGCAGGGACAACAACGACAACGTAACACTAGAGCAGGGATTTTCAGCAGGTAGTCTGTGAACTACTGGATGCTATGTGCTGACTCATGTACTTCCAGAAGATCCAGGAAATGGTCGCTTAGAGATCTGATCCAGGCTTTTAAAAGCTTTTATTTCATAGGATTTTCCTCTGTGTTTTTTAGCTGATAGCAATTCTGTTTCAAGGACAGATCATAACTTGGTAACATATGGGGGGAGTAGCTCAGGGTTTGTTTTTTTTATTACTTCGTTAAGGAAAAGATTGGGAAACCACTGCCTTAGGGTATCTGCTACCAGTTCTATGAATCTCAGAGGCAGAAGATGGTGTTCTATTCAGTTTTAATCACAACGAAAACTAAATGCAACTTCAGTAAACACCCTAGTAAATGTCATATACTTATTGGTATGTTTCAATTAGCTAGTAAAGAGTAAACAGATTTGAGCAACATACTGTGAATAAAAAAATTCTAAAAGCCACTACCGAACAATATATTGTGTAGTGCAAAACTTTTCTCATCTGCAGCATAAGATTCTTAACACCCTGTTATAAGTCCACACTTTAACCTTGTTGCGAAATGGACTGCTACCTGCATATCCAGTTCATGGCATCTCTGGGCAATTTCTTCTTTGGTTGCTAAGGCATCGTTTAATTCTTCTGTAGTTTTCTTCAGCTGGGTTTTTTTAAAAACACAATATCTTATTTCACTTACTAAAAATAATATGACACAATAATCTCTTATGGCTGTGATCCAGAAGTAGTCATTTATGCATGAGTAAGGGAACTCTGCGTTACAGCCAGAGTCATCTTCAAAAGTTCCATAAAAACTCACAGTCCCAAAGAAGTGGAAGCCTGCCTCTTAGGATAGCTGGCAGAGAAATTTTCCAAGGTGTAACAGGTTCATCATTCCTTTATTCAATTGTAAGTGACAACTCTGGATCACAGTGCATCTGTGCCAAGTTGCTCAGTGATATCATATTATGATGGCAAAGGTTCTATGGCAAATTTTATATATAAACAAAGAGATATAGCTGATTATTAGTATTTTAGACATATATGTGCTAGACTGCACAACTTATACGGGCTGGAAAAAAACACAGTACTAGCAATGTTTCAAGTTTTTCAAAACCACTTTTCTTTATGAATGCAAGGACTGAATAGTGTCCATTTTAACTCTTTAAGCATATAACACGGAAGACTGGGAAAGACAAGGAACAGACAAAGGTAAAACTTGCTTAGCCTGCGGGTTCTACTCCTGCAAGAACCAACACTGTGGTGGAAATTACTTCATGGGTTTCCAAAAGAGAAGACTAATCTAATTCCATTACAGTACAAGAAATAGACTCTACCAAGCAAGTTGTCCGTTTAGGAGGATGTATTTATTTTCCTAAGTAAATACATCCCTTTTGTTTCTTGTTCCTTTTTGCTACGACCAAGAATGGCCTGAAGACAGACAAGGGTGCTTTTAGGGAGAACTTATTAAACTGTGTCCAACCGCTGGCTGCTAGCCGAGGTTGATGATCCACCTTTTGCCAGAAAATAAACCCCTTCAATATTAAAGAAACTACAAAAATTCAAAACTCAGTTCAGGACAACTCCAGAGCCTTTTCATCATTTTTTCCCCCTTGTTGACTATTCCGCCCAGCAAAATAAAGCATAGATTACCCAGCACAACAGGAACACAAGCCCTCTGTTTCTTGGTGAGGAATTATGTCATAGGCATCAGCACAAATATCAACAAAGAGGAATTGGTACAAATTTGTGCATTGGCTAAATTGCCACATCAAGTTCCGCTTAAATATTTATTAAGCAATACTCGCTACACTTCTGTGAAGCAAACAGGACCGTGCTTACACATACTGTTTTAGAAATAAACCTCAAAACGC
Source organism: Sphaerodactylus townsendi (assembly GCF_021028975.2). Taxonomy (NCBI): domain Eukaryota; kingdom Metazoa; phylum Chordata; class Lepidosauria; order Squamata; family Sphaerodactylidae; genus Sphaerodactylus; species Sphaerodactylus townsendi. The sequence continues at coordinate 104,775,910 of NC_059431.1, read as the reverse complement.
TCGCTAGCAAATGAGAGGTTATCAACTATTTTTGACTCTGAGCCAGCCTCGTGGCTCTGTTGGCTCAGAAAAGGAGCACAGAAGATGAAATTGACAATACAGTTTGGTGCGCTTGACACACTAACCTTACAAGCCCCTTTTTATCAATGAGTAAGTGATGTAATCTTTGTCCATTTCACAGGCTCCGTGCAAAAGATCTCTATCAATTAGTGCTGGGGAAGGGAAAACTTACAACTGGTAAGCTGAAGGGATGGAACTATACTTTTGCCACCAACAATGTGGCTTTCAACCCAGCAATCATTTCCGTTTGGCAAAACTGTGGGGTTGCTTTAAAAAAAGAAATACTGGTCAAGAATGTGCGGTAGTTATTGATGTTGTACCGCTAACTGGAAAAATGCTAAAACTCCTACATTTTCCCAAGAAACAGACGTCATAAAAACTTTGAACCAGATGGGAAAGGGGCGGAATGGGCCGTGGGAGAGGTGTGTGCCCACACCGACGTGTTTGTCTAGCCTGCAGGCATAAGGGGCACCTGCCTTTGGGGGATAGCAAATGTTCTAGCGGGTGAGCACCACAGAGCTGCGTTGCACCCAAACCTGGAAGGCCTAACCACTCAGAGGCTGCACCAGCTTCCGGAAGCACCCTGGTGCATAAGGGGGCAGGCTGTGGGCATTCCTGGGGATGGAGCCAACTTTAGTTGACTTCCACTGGGCTTTCAGCCTGTGAGGCCTTGTCGTAGCCCTCTGACTTATGCCATGAAAACACGTGGAGTAAGTCATTTGTTCCAATGGAGCTTTTCTAGGCAACAGCAGGGGTTTTTCTACCCAATGCTTGCTATGCCACTTAAAGCTCCACTGGAGGCAGTGTGGGGGTGCCTCTCCAGTGCCATCCCCACCTGCCACCAAATCCCACCCCCATCTGGATTGGGCTGTCCGTCTCCCAGTAGCCTCCCAAAGGTACCTACTTGAAAAAAAGTAAAAGCAAACAAAAACACAGCAGAAGAAATGCAGCTTATTTACAATATGCCAGGAAACTGCACAATGAGCTCCACTAATAAGAAGAAACAGCTGGTATTAGATACCTGGCGATCAAGATCAACGTAAGCATCATTTCCAGCAGAGACTGGAGATTCTTTACTCATCAACTGCAATTAGATTACACTGGATTAGAAAAAGCAAAAGATTTATTTGTATTCGTTTAAGAAACAGGGCAGTCTAAAAATAGAAGGAAGCTTTGGGGATGTACAAAAACCTCAGAATTAAACAATAAAAAATTAATTACTTACTTTCACAAGTTGTTTCTATATATATGGAATAATTACAGTGGGTACCCTTTTTCCTTAATATAATGGTACACCTTAAGGCTGTATCTTCATCAACACACTTGTCAGATCTGATGTCACCTTTAGTCCCCAGCTATTCTAAAATGATTTTTTATATTTTTCAGACAAATATAGTTCCTGTTCCCAGAGTTGCTCTCTCAAGCAATTTTAAAAGGATGGATTAATCAATGCTGAATTTTATAATGGAATATACAAACCCACTCATTTATTCACAAGGTTTCATACAGTCTTTATCAAAAAACATGACTCCCTTGGAGATAAGATCTTAAGGTTACATTTCTAAGACTGTAGATTCTTTCAGTGTAGTTTGATGACATATACATCAATGTCTACAGGTGAACAGAGGCAGAGATTCAATTATGTGAAAACAGGATAAAACAGAGAGAGGGGAGGGGAGAGAGGGGGGGGGCTAGCTCCAACAGTGTATATTGGGGGGGGGGGGGGGTTAATGGCCAGGAAGGAAACCATAATGCCCACTGTGTACTAGCTGTAACACTTTAATACATGATCCCACAAACAAGAACCATGCAAAGTGTGCAAAACAATGGGATGGGAAGTGGCATGCCTCGAATCCCTCCCTTGTGTGAATATCAACACCAGATTATGTTTAAAACTGCTGATGAAGACACAGCCTTAGTTCCTGCAGTGCCAAGAGTGTACTGTGTGAAGCCACCCTTAAGCCTTTGTTGTTGCTGTCTGAAGTCATGGAAAAACATATATCTTAGACTAATGTCATCTGAAGCAAAACACCACGCACCAAAGACATGAAACATATCCTTCTTTGAGCTGTTTTGTGTGTTTATAGGCTGAGAGTATCACAGTTCACTAGACTGATGCTACTTAACATAAATTTGTTTCAACATTTTACAGCATTTCAAGATGTTTTGCAATAGCTCCTCTAAGAAGCTGTATTACACCCAGATTTCTAGTTCAGGCACATTCCAGGCACACTTGCATTGTTTGTGAGGGACTCCTCTACAGACTTTAGGTTAGCGCAACAAAGGCCTTCTGTAAAAGCAGTGCTCCCCACATGGCTTATAAGAACGAGGGTGAAGAAAGTGAAGTGAACTTCAAAAGGTGTTGAGAAACCTCTTGTATTTAGAACATTTGAGAATGTCACTCCTGGTGCATTTCAGGAATAATTTTTGTGAAAAGCAGGATCATGTCATATCACCTGCATGAGCAGCATGCCCATTCAGAAGTCGTTCTCTTACCATATTTTGCAGTTCACCTCACAGTCAGATTTAGGAATGGGTCCTGCTTTCCTCCTTTCCACAAGAACAAGAACATTTTTAAAACTTCCAGGATCCCAAAAAGACTAACTCTTTTGAATTCTAGGATCCAGAATTCAGTAAACCATGAATACAGTTTGGAGGAAATGAATCTACTATGCAGAGACAAAGCCCTTTCATTACATGTTTTGCACTTTTGTGCTTTATGTTGATTTTAATGCCATGAAAGGCTGAATGAACGAATGACACAGCCCTTACTATTCTGTGCCAGGCCTGGATTATCAATGTATGTGGTTGGATCCAGCAGTGAAAGCACTGGGGGGAGATTTTTTTGCTCAATCTCTGCTTGCCCTGCAGTTTCACTTCCTGTGCAGAACAGGGGGGGGGGTTCCTCTATTCCCCCTGAACAGCATTTTGGGGAGCCATTTGGGCTGCAGAGAAGCGGGGGAGGAAATAAAGTCCCATTCTGCAGATGACAGTCTTTCCCACTGCATGCAACTCCAGTTGAAGCAGGGAAGAAACTGAAGTGCCTGAAGGGAACAGCAATGGCCAAAGCTGGCACTGGTAAGTAGGACTCCGGATTATCCTCTTTGTACTGGCTGTTACATTCCTCTCACGTCAGTTGAAAGCCTAACAGGGAAGCTCCTGGTTGAATCATGATTCAGATGTGATCTCTTCAATTATAAGAAGAGTGGAACAGTGTTTAAGAATCACTATGTTTCTTCATGCCACAGACTAGGATTTACATTCTGCCTTTTAATATGTCAGTCTTTTAATATGAAAATCTTTAGTGGTAACATTCACTATTAAACACTGGTAAGGCATTTCATCAGTTGCTTTCCCCTTCCAGAATTATCTAGCCATTCAGTGATGACCACCCAGTTATGAAACCCGTTTTTTGACATGCGTGCGTTATCCATATGATGTGATAGACTGGTAAAAGTGGTTAAGGAAAGGAGCTCCACTTGAATTCCTAACCTGAAAAGACCATTGAAATGCAGCAGAATTCAAAGACATTTCAGTCTAAATGCCAACTAAAGTGCACAAACTGAGTCTTAAAATTGAGACATTGATATTTAATTTAACGTGTTGCATAATCAATCCTTTTGATAGAACAACACCAGAAAATGTAATGATTTTACCCTGCTTTGCTATTCTTCCCCCCCCCTTTTTTTTTTCTGCGCCTCTCCAGCAGGATTCAAAGGCTGCACCAATTATATTGCTCAAAATGTGTTAAGTCACTAAACTTTTTTAAAACATGTGGAATCATCTAGACCAAGTTTGGGTTACACTGTGTACACTGGGAAACATTTAAGAACATATTTAACTTGTCAATGGAATATGTAGAAATAAAAGGGGTTAAGTAGCCTAGTCTGTCCTCTTTTCCACACTTATTTCAGCCAAATAACAAATATGAAGACATTACTACTGTACAGTATTGTCACATACAAGTGCCAATAATCGGACAACTGGCACCAAGTTTCACTTGACTTGAAAACTATTTTTTCAGAGTCTGAAACTTTGATTTGAAGTCTGAAGATTCTTATTTATATTAACATAAAACAAAAGTCAGCAATTCAACCCTGTGCTGCTCATTAAAACTAGCAATTCTGAAGTACTGTGGGAGCCACAGGGAAAGGAAAGACAAAAGGAAGGAAACCTAATAACAGCATCCAGAAGTTTAGACCTTCTAGATTTAAAGAAAAGTGGAACATTTGACTGAATTCTACAACCTACGTTAGAAAACATTTTATTTTCCTTCAAAGGAAAACAAAATTTCTGATTTCTCAAAACGTCGTATCTTTACGTAATTTGTTTCTTTTGGCAGAAGTAGTCCCGATGTAATATTATACATTCCTGGTCCCAGAACCAAGTTCCTTACCTCTTGGATGGCTGTCATGACTACATGTTGAACAGACTCCTCCATCATCATGATGGTCTGGATATATTCTGTCAAAAGAGAAATTTGGGCATGCAGTCATTCGCATGTAAGATGATAAAAATATGGAACATCAGTTTGGCCTTTACCAGCTTCATGCCTTAGCTAAAGATCACCTCTACCAAAACAGCTAATACACTGCAGATCTAACCCTGAAATTACTCATAAGAAGAAGAAGAAGATGATGATTTTGGATTTTTGTCCCACCTTTCTCTCCTGTAAGGAGACTCAAGGTGGCCTACAAGCTCCTTTCCATTCCTCTCCCCACAATAGACACCTTGTGAGGTAGGTGGGGCTGAGAGAGCTCTGAAGAAGTGTGGCCCCAGGGTCACCCAGCATGAATGTAGGAGTGCAGAAACACATCTGGTTCACCAGATAAGCATCTGCCACTCATGTGGAGGAGTGGGGAATCAAACCCGGTTCTTCAGATTAGAATCTACCAGCTCTTAACCACTATATCATGCTGGCATATATTGGTCCTTAAAGCAGACACCTGGAAGGGAAGGCATCATAGTAGAGTCTAATGTTGTCAGATCTCAGGGTTGGTATTCGGAAAGGAGACCTCCAAGGAAGTCTCTGCAGATGGGCAATAGCAAACCACCTCTGCTTCTCGCTTGCTTCGAAAGTGCTTGCTAGGGCTGTCGTAAATCAGACAGATGAAATCATGTCTTGTTTGGCTGAACAAAAAAAGTCTTGTGGGTCCAAGTTTGGAGGACAGCGTTGATCCAGTTTCACCCACCTTGCTTTTGCTCGCAGTTTACAGCACATCCCAAAATGAGCTGAAGCATTCTTCCAAGCTCAGCGGCATCTGAATGCTCCCCAATCAAGTTAACATCAGGAAGGGTAAAATCATTGATTTGCTGCCCCAAAATCTGTGCAGAGACCAAAACACATTCATATAGAAACGCACAGCCATGGCAAATACAGTGTAAGCAGAGAAGATCTCTAGTGGCTGATCTCTAGGGTTCAAATCTTCGATCCAAACTAAACGTTCAGGATGCCAAACATAACTGCATGCTGTTGCACAGCAACACATGCTCTCACACCCAGGTCTGCTGGGGAGCATACAGTTTGACCTTCAGCTAAGGATTTCAGAAGAAATTAGCTGGGTGGCTCCATTTAATCTGAGGCCTCGACACACGGCCGATCCAATTGCGGATGTGCATGCACAACCTACTCATCACATTTAACATCCTGAAGGCAAAGAACTCAGGGTATCAAGTTAACCTGATAGTATGGAGTGTCATATTTACAGTGTTCTACATTTACAGCAAATGTATGAAATGTTATGAAAACAGCTAACCAATAACAACTATTACCAAGCAGAGTGGGACAAATTTAGAACACAGCCAGGAATTGTTGGTATTAAAGTACTGGAAATGCCTTCTTTTACTATTTGTGGTATGAGTGCCCTCACACATGTGAATACTGGAAAATGATAGTATGAAGTATTTCAAGGAGTACTGGTTCCAAAATACTGCATGCACCAGAACTGTTGGTATTAAATAATGTGGTATAGTTCCATAGAGCTTGCAGGAATTGGTTTCATATGCTGCTATGGCTACTCATACTGTATTTGATAGACACTGGGAGAAAAATCTACCTCTCCAAGCAAATGGACTTGGATGGACAAGTTAAAAGGGATTGTTTTGTACAATTAGACTAACAGCTTTTTTTTTTTAAAAAGAAAACTCTAAAATATATAAATGTTTTGGAGTCAAATGATTCAACAGATGGGAAATTAAAAAGAAAACAGAAAAACGAATTTAAGTTATTATCAATGGAAAAACTTATGTAGGTTACACAAATATTCGGTAATATGCCGAATAGTTTCCGAGTGTCTTGGAACAATTTCTCCCCGTAGAGATGTTCAATGCATTGTCGAAGGCTTTCACGGCCGGAATCACTGAGGTGCTGTGTGGTTTCCGGGATGTATGGCCATGTTCTAGCAGCATTCTCTCCTGATGTTTCGCCTGCATCTGTGGCTGGCATTTTCAGAGGATCTGATCCTCTGCTAGAACGCGGCTGCTAGAACACGGCCATACAGCCTGGAAACCACACAGCACCCCATGCGGAATACTGTTTATAAGTTTGTAGTTACAATAACAATACAAAAAACACTGCAGCTCCAATTCAGTATGGGATGCCTACATGGCTGCCCATCTCAATCAGCACGATATAATTCATCAAAGCCACTGATGAATATAAGTCATGTCCATCAACATCACTAGCTATTATGTGGAACTAGAATTGGACTGAAGTATAATATGTGGATTCTTCCAAACAAAGGACACACCATTACTAGCAATGCAAAAGACCATTAATTAATTACCACACGAGCATGAAAAACAACAGGAACTTTAAAACGTAACTTTAACCACCACCTTCTGAAAATGTACTAAAAAACAAACACACACCAATATCAGCACAAATACACCCCATTCATGAAAGCATGATTTTTGTACATTCCCTATGCTGGATACTCAGAAATGGAGAATCTTGTTTCACTTCAGGAAACTACGAACCAAAACAGAAAACTATATTTTCAGACAACAACACTGTCAGTAAGAGTAATTTTAACGTTCAAAATTGAAATAAAATATTTAAATTGCATATGTAATGCTACATGATGGAGGAGATTTAAAACCATAAACCAGTTTGTCTATTTTTGGATTTTTATCCTGCCCTTTCCCCACAGAAGCAGGGCTCAGGGCCTAAGTCCTAACTTAGGCCCCTTCCGCACACGCAAAATAATGCGTTTTCAAACCACTTTCACAACTGTTTGCAAGTGGATTTTGCTATTCTGCACAGCTTCAAAGAGCACTGAAAGCAGTTTGAAAGTGCGTTATTCTGCATGTGCGGAATGAGCCTTAGATTGGAGGAAGGCTCCTGACAACGTTGAAAGGAATGGCAGGATACAGATCAATAAAGATGAAACATAAAGAATTATTTTTTAAAAAACCAGAATAAAATGAAACTATAAGCTTGAACCAGCGATAAAAGTCCTTACCTCATGATTGTAATCCAAAATTCCTTTTAAAATTTTCTTCAGATTGCTTGTCTTTGTGAGGAAAGAGGGGAGGGGGAGATGCAATTCAGAAACTGAGACAAATGTTACAACAAAAATACAATCACACACTGAAATTGCAGGAGCTTGCTGCTCAAAACAGAGGCCTTTGACTAAATCATGAATATCAGACAATTATGTTTCTATAATCATTTCCAGATTCAATATTCTTATACTCATGAGAGCATGCCAAAGGCAGGGAAAAAAGCCAGCAGATATAATCTTGAAAGAACTGCACCAAGGCCCCTTCCGCACACACAAAATAATGCGTTTTCAAACCACTTTCACAACTGTTTGCAAGTGGGTTTTGCCATTCTGCACAGCTTCAAAGAGCACTGAAAGCAGTTTGAAAGTGCATTATTCTGCATGTGCGGAAGGAGCCTAACTACCATCTGGTTTCCAGGCCCCTTTCAAGGTACTGCTCTAATTACCCAATTTACAGAGGGGGAGCTGAAAGGAACTGTGGGGGTAATGGAGGCAGTGAAGCAGAATTGCCCTCCCCAGTAAACTTACCCTAGCAAAGGATAGTGCTGGTTTTTGTTCTTTATGCTTTAAAAAGTGTATCAAACTGATTGCTTTGGGAGCTTGTCAGGCTGATAATTTTTATGAAATATATTTGCCAATGGATTATAAGCCTAAATCAGTTGAGTTTGCATCTCTTCTAACGACATGTCAAAATATCTCTCTTTAATCTTCTCATTAATCAATATTTTAAAAAATTATGCTTATTGTTTCAGCAAGATCTTCTGGTCCACCTGAAGTATTCAAAATAAGGTTTGCCAGGCTTATATGTTCAGCAAATAAGCACAGTCTTTGAAATACAAGTTGATCAAGCAAATGAATTCAAAATTACTCCACAATGATCAACACGGATAAGCACTGTAAAGATCATCAAACAGAACATGAAGACAACAGCTCAGTGTCAGGACTAAGAAAATCAGGAAACTGATTGTTCAGATAACAGATGTTTTAATTTGATGCAGCGCCTAGCAGCATCTAACACCAGAAAAGGAAAGCACCAAGCACGAATAAATACACATTTCCATCACATTATTTCTAAAAGTAATTCAATGGGGAAACAAATCATTACTGACATAGGCTGTGTTCTTGAGTGACCAGAAAACCATGCCACCTGATAAGAGCAACACACTGAATGTCTGAAAGTGCATTGGTGATCACTTGCAAAATCTCTCTCGACTGCTCTTGCTGGGATGAATGTTATCGGTTCATCTTATCTTTAACTGTCTTTTTGAAATATTTCCAATCTTTAAAACTGTTCAGTGCACTATTTGAGTAATTTGGCTTGCAATGTGGCATCTTAGTTGCTTGTCCTCTGTCACTTCTACAATGGGGCCTTTCTTAGCTGTCCAGCCTTAGAACACCCATCTATGGACTACTTGTATGCTGATTTGGTATCATCACTCCTGATATTTTCAAAAACAGGCAAAGACTTATTTTTCTGACTTGCTTTCAAAGATTGCCTTATGATTTAACTCCTGCTGATTTCTTTTCTGTTTTTAGATTTTTAATTCGAATGCTATTGAGTTTCACTGTTTCAGCTGCTTAATTATGACATTTTGTACTTTACTATACAATGCTTTTAGCAACCTGAATAGCCCAGCATAGCCCCAGGTTGTTAAAGCTAAGAGGGGTCAGCCACAGTTAGTACTTGATGAGAGACCATCATGGGAGGAAGGTTGCTATGCAGAGATAGGCACATCTGATCATCTCTTCTGTGAATCACTCAATGAATAGGGTCGCCATGCGGTGGCTGTGACTCGCCAGCACATCATTCATTCATACAATGCTTTGGAAGCACTTCAGGAAAGTGGTGCATGGATGTGTTAAATATAAATCATCAAACTCCTTGCAAAGAAAGCGTGTAAGCAAAGAGCAATGCAATGGGCATGATAACTGGTTTTTGAGATCCTTGGACAAACTGACCAATTCAGACACCCTGAAGTAGATCACAGGCAACACACGATCTCCATTATTTAATTGAATTTAACACCCCCCCCCCCAAAAAAAAAGATTGCTAGAAAGTTGGGGCCACTGCCAAGCAAAACTCTTTCCTGACTCATCACAAGAACATCACTTCAAATACTGTGTAACTGCTAATACTGTACTGTTTGGAAATAAGTCAGAGCTGCTGACAGATTCTTTATGCCTTAGAAGGGCAGGGACATTTATTGTATATAACAAACAGCCTTAAAGAACTCAGCAGATCAACCATGAATCATCACAAGGCCAGATTAGCCACAGAGCCACACAGGAGAAATTTATCGTGTTCTAAATTCCCCTGGGATAACAGTGTCACCACGAAGCAGTTAAGCAAAAGCTTTTGAGAATTTAAAATCAATAATGTAGAATGATGAAGATAATGCCCAGCAATTTTCGACTGCTTGATTTTTAATAGCCCAGAAAATTCCATGATAGAAGCTCCACTGTTACCTCCACATCATCAGTAGGTTAGCCTTAAAAAGACGCCACTGAAAGGCAATTTGGCATTTGCCTTCTGCAGACATGTACTGCAAACATAAAAAGGTTTAATTCATCTTTCTCTTATCTCCGGTGCAAATTCCTGGCTAGTAATTAGCTTTATGAGGAGTAATTTATGAGGAGTAATTAGCTTTATGAGGCCTACTATCAGGAATACATGGAAACTGGCAAGTTAAGGCCACCCCGCCTACTAGATCAATCAGTCAGCAAACCATGCTGCCACGGCCAACGCTCTTTCCCACAAACTCTTGCCTGGCTGCAATAGTGTATTGAGTGTTGGGCCTCCAGTTGGTGAACTCTTCTGTAAATTTGCTTCCACATTAGGTATCATGAAACAAAAGGAGCTGAAGTTACCAAAGCTTAGAATGTCCCACTGAAATTAATACATTTGGACAATTGCCAAACTCTTATGCCACTCAACACAGGACCAATCACTCACATAAAACTTCAACGATGAGTGACTGAACTAAAATATCTGAAGGAAAAACAAAAGATTGATTGGAGAAGGTCATAACACAACAGCATCAACATCTGCACTGGCTTCCCACTCACGGTATTCTGGGCTCAAGCCAAACACTGATCTTTGAAACCCCAACCATTTGGGTCTTGTATTCCTTTCTGCGTCACTTCGCTTAGCAAATTAAATCTCATACACACACACCCCCACCCCAATTGTTATATGCTGCCAGAGGAGGTGGTGATGGCCACTAACCTGGATAGCTTTAAAAGGAGCTTGGAAAGATTTATAGAGGAGAAGTCAATCTATGGCTACCAATCTTGATCCTCCTTGATCTGAGGTTGCAAATGCCTTAGCAGACCAGGTGCTCGGGAGCAGCAGCAGCAGCAGCAGCAGCAGGCCATTGTTTTCACGTCTTGCATGTGAGCTCCCAAAGGCACCTGGTGGGCCACTGCGAGTAGCAGAGTGCTGGAGTAGATGGACTCTGGTCTGGTCCAGCAGGCTCTTTTTTATGTTCTTATTGTCTAGTTAAAGGAAAGTTTTCACTATGCTGAGGTCCCTTAGGGTACCCAACCACACATACCCTAGCCCGCATCTTGGTGTACAATCTCTTGCTTTCTCCAGAATAAGTTGAATGAAATGCTTATATTTAGGAAGAGGGGCTGAAAGAATACAGAAAAATCACTTTATTATAAAGTAATATAGACGGCATGAAGTGCCACATGTAGGGGGAAGTTTTATATTTTAGTAACACTTTGACATTTTTATTGTGAACCAAAACCATAGGAGAGCTAAACGGGAATTAACTCATACACATTTAATTCGTACGTTTTTCAGCTGGCACATCTCAGAAGTTTAGAATCTTACCCTGAGCTTTAAGGACAAACAAAAAACTAAATCACACATAAATAATGGCAACATTGTTTACAAACAAAAGTTAAAAATGAAAATACCTTCAATCTCCAATTGTCTCCTACTTCTGGTTTGATTCTGTTTAACCAGTTTTCATCGAAATACGCTGGATCTCTAAATGGAGAAATGCAGGTATTACATGTTAAAAAATGTTCCCATAAAAACATACTTAGTTCCTAAATCACAGGTGACAAACTTGCAGCCCTCCAGATGTTATGGACTACAGTTCCCATCATCCCCTGCCAGCATGATGCTGGCAGTGGTTGATGGGAACTGCAGTCCATACCATCTGGAAGGGCGTGAGTTTGACACCTATGTTCTAAATCATCACATTCACTACAGTTACTGTAAATAAGATAGTACTTATAGGTTAGTAACATTCTGAAAACATACCATGCTCATCATCCTAAAAGAGAATTTCTAGAAATGTAAATGCTCATCTAAAGTACCAGACTGTTATAGATCCTTTTTATCACAACAGTCTTTCTTTTCTTCCTACTGAACTTGAAACTCTGTTACACCATGTAATCAAGCGGGGATACCAGACCATCCAGGCAACTAGACACAGCTTTTTTCCCATTACTCTGTCCATATTTTAACATCTTCATTCTCTCTCCTGAAATAAATGTACAGTTCTAACATCAAGGTTAGGATTCAAAGAATGACTAACTAGAGAGCCAGCGGGGTGTAGTGGTTAAGCGCAGGTGCACTCTAATCTGGAGAACTGGGTTTGATTCCCCGCTCTGCCACTTGAGCTGTGGAGGCTTATCTGGTGAACTAGATTAGCGTGTGCACTCCAACACATGCCAGCCGGGTGACCTTGGGCTAGTCACAATTCTTCAGAGCTCTCTCAGCCCCACCTACCTCACAGGGGGTTTGTTGTGAAGGGGAAGGGAAAGGAGACTGTAAAAACCCCTTTGAGTCTCCTTACAGGAGAGAAAGGGGGGGGATATAAATCCAAATTCTTCTTCTTCTACTTTCTCAAGCCCAAGGGATCACCATTTTCCAATTAAAGTTTGATGGGCCAATTGTATAATTCAACAGAAATGAACATATTCTTTCTTAGGGATTACAAGCTCTGAAAGGTGCCACCCCACGCACATTCACATCGTAATATGCACCATCAATTTCAGTGGTGCTTACTTCCAATATGTGTTTATGACTTCAATAAAAAGACAGTGTTCAGATTTACATTTTGCCTTCACTAAACACCGTTTCACAAACCCCTGGGAGCTTTACTGGCCCATCCAACAGGAGGGGCTGAATTTGCCACTGGGAGCAGAGCAGGGCCACAGCGGTACGTTTGCCATCCCTGGGGCATTTGCCCTGGTGGTGGAAAATCCCTACCTGGCGGTGGGACATGATACTGCACAGCACACCAGCATCCCTGTGCCCTCGTAGGTGTAGCAGGGGAGCGTGGCTGGGAGCGTGGCTAAGGGAGGAGCTGACACTAGTTGGCCTTTGCCCCATAGCATTGGCAGCTGGGGCTTCAAGGTGCTGGAGAGGCTTTTTCTGTTTGTTATTTCCTTAGAAGAGGCATGTCAGCGCAGCTGCGGCGCCATGGTGGATCATCCGGCCCCTGTGTATAGGGCTGCCCAGCACCTGACTGGTGACAAATTTTACTTTAACAAAGTATGTAAATACCACCAGCCCTAAAAGGGGCTCATTTCCTGCACACCGAAGATAGGATTCCCAACCTGGAAGAGGCAAGGTTACTCATTGTGAGTGATTACCTCTGCCATTACAGTGCTTCCCGCCTTGAGCCCTTTGGGGATAGGGTGGGACACAGACAGACAGACAGACAGACAGACAGACAGACAGACAGACAGACAGACAGACAGACAGACAGACAGACAGACAGACAGACAGACAGACAAATGTGATGCCAGTTATTCAGGACCTGCAAGATAACAGACAAGGCCTGGCTGACATGGATAAATGGCTGTGGCAAGCAGAGGCAGATTACCCCCAACATTTCACAACAGCCTCTGAGCTGTCAGCTACCCTAATAATGAGACAGCTTGTGAACAGCATGGTTAGATGCTATTCCTGGAGGACCAACCTGGTGCCCTTCCTCTCACACTGTTTATAACAAAGTGTTGGACTAGTAAGTATTTGCATTCAGCTGCAGACGTTCTGAGCTCTTGCAGATCTCCAAGCTGGGTGGTTCACAGAGAGAAGATCCTCTGGAAGGTTCCTTTTCTGCTTCAATTGCTGACATGTTTATCGACATCTCAAGAAAACCAGCTTTTAAAAAAGTGTTAGGTCACTTTGTCCCCACACCTTATTTATTACTCTCCTTCTCTCCTTGGCCTTGATATTACTAAGCAAGAGAAGCAACTGAAGCAGAAATTAAGCAGACAGTTTTTCTTTGTAGGCAGATGGGCAGTGCAGGCAAATAAGAACATTTCATTAATTTATTCCCTTTGGTTTCCTAGTACGCCCTGCCTGGAACACTGTTCAAGAATTACTGGCCTGACACCTACTTTCCTGCTGTCCTGCTCTGTTTGTTTGTTTTGAGACATAGTGGAACTCATACTGCTTATCTAGAACTAGCGGGGCCCGGCCACACGTTGCTGTGGCAATTGTCCTTCTCATCACAGTCCGCAACCCACACAGTTGTCCATCCAAATCAAATGATCCGCAGCATAGCCTTTTGGGGTGGTCAAATGGAATCCCTCTTTCCCTTTTCAATTCACATTGTTATATGGTGGTGTCTTGTTTTTTTAGTATAAGGTAACCCTTTCCATTCCACAACGGAACTGTCCAGAGTGCAAATCCCACTGTCCATGAGGCTGGTTGACATGCACAGTCCTGGCTTGGGTAAGGCAGAACTAGGGCAAGGAGGCTATCCCAGTCAGGCAGCGGAGGCAGGGTGGTGAGGGATTGAGGCCAGCTCCCTGGGTTCTTAAAGGGCCATGTGCAAAAGAAGCGGAGCCAGTAGTGTTGGTTCGCCCCCACCCCGTGGATTTTCTTAGAAGAAAAAGGCAAACTCCAGCTCGCTTTTAGTAAAAGAGAGCTGTGGCGAATATGGGTGAGGAAGTGGGTAAGTGGTGGTTGGATGTGAGGGAGGGCAGAGTGAGGTGTGTGAGGATGAGCTGGATGTGTATTGTGTGGTAGCAGTGGGTGAGGCACAGAGAGTGAAAGTTACCTGTGTGTGAGGGGGGGGAACCCCACCTGATATCTCACATGGCAAAGTGTGTATGTGTTTCACTTCCACTCATATTACCTAACAGTATTACCTATTTACTGTTTTCACTGCTCATCTCTGCCCATCTGAGCGAACAGTCTAAGCCGTCATCCCAAGCCCTCAGGCCACAGACAGACAGGCTGCACGAACATTCTAAGGGTGACAGTTAAACACAAACAGCTTCATGGCCTGTTGCGCCAGGAAAAATACGTTTTACCTGGCTCATGTATGGACTTTCGGCGATTTGAAGGTCCGATTACCTGCCCGCAATAGGGAGGAACGTCATGTGAAAATTTGGGGGCGATCTGTTCAGCCGTTTCGGCGTTAGGGAGTGACTAACAAAGTCACTGTTAGCTTTTTATATATATAGATGATGGGACATCAAGTTCCCCATTCCTTTACACCTTCCTCTGCTTAAACTGTAATACCTGACTTAAGGCAATCTTTCCTGTAATACCTGCTTGAACTGAAGATTCAATAGTCATTCGGACATACGCCCCCCACCTCCAGGAGAACACCATATTCTCCTTTAGAGCCCTTCAGATAATGTACAGCTCTGCTTCAAGCCAGTGGCTATTTCATGACCCATTTTGCTCTGTTAAGAATTCAAGGCTAGTTTGTAAGTTCTTTTGCATCTACAAACATCTCAACTCTGTGGCCCTCAAGGAAGTGCATTGTGAGATTAACACAACTCTCTCACTATCCATCAATTTTCAATCAATGATGGCAATGTGCCAGGCTGCAGTGTTTTAAACAAAGCTACAAGACACAAATTGTACAGAAACCAAACAATGTCATATCCAAATATTTCTAGACTATATCAGCAAGAACAGCAAGAGCTGAAGGAACAGAAGTGAACAAAACTTACAAAATAAACCTCCTTTCAAATACTTTCATGGAAACCCCACAAAGCAAAGTTGTGGTGTTTTTTTTTCAAGTGTGTACTAGACAGGTGCCCAAGCCAGCAGATTTTAGAAAATGGTATCAACTCTCTTGGAAGAAGAACTACACATTAAAGTGTCAAATGTTACAGAGACAGTACAAACCATCCATGGACCGTGCACATGGTCCCCCCACTCTTCCCCCAGAACCCCATAAAGCCCCAGGAAGGTTTATTCCCAGGCTCAAGAGGCCTCTGTGGACTAACAGCCATGTGGGTAAGACAGATGCAGTAGAGAGAGGAAAGGGAACAACATGGTCATTTTTACCTCTAGAGTGAGCAGAGCTTTGCTCATAAAAGAGGAAGAAATGAATAATTCCCACCATAAATGCTAACAGCAAGGCCACACATGTCTCTCAACTCCAGAAATAAACCTGCCTTAGGTCAGAAAGGGCTCCAAGCAAAGGGTGGGGGGAGATCTTGCAACCCTTGCTTCTGCAAATCATGGGATCCAACACAATGCCTTTAAAACTATGTTCACAAATCAATTAAAATGATGTTCAATGACTCCTGGAACAGGATAGGTTATCACACTTAAGTTATTAACAGCATCCAGACTTTGTTAAGCTAAGGAAGCACCATATTCTCCCTAAAAATCAAATTTGGATTTGTAAAATAAAACAATTTCATGTCTTTCTAAGGCTTGCTGCTGAGCAAAGCCTAATGATATAGGATAGACAAGTGCTAATACTCATTTTTTTGTATAGTGACAACTGTAGTAGATCTGTGCCCAGTATTTTTTCAATCACTGTGACAACTTAGTTGTTTTACTATCGACAATATCTGATATGCAATATCTAATATGCAACTTATCCCTGAAATCAGGCTCCATCCCTGAAGACTGGAAGATGGCCAGTGTCACACCAATCTTTAAGAAAGGGTCTAGGGGGGACCCAGGAAATTACAGGCCAGTCAGTTTGACATCTGTTCCTGGTAAATTAGTAGAATCTATCATTAAAGATAAAATTATTAAACATGTAGAAAAGCAAGACCTGCTGAGGAAGAGTCAGCATGGCTTTTGTAGAGGCAAGTCCTGTCTTACAAACTTACTAGAGTTCTTTGAGGGTGTAAACAGTAATGTGGATAAGGGAGAACCAGTGGACATTGTCTACTTGGATTTCCAAAAGGCTTTTGACAAAGTTCCTCACCAGAGACTGTTGAGAAAACTCAGCAATGAAGGAATAAGAGGGGAAGTCCTCCTATGGATTAAAAACTGGTTGAGGAACAGGAAACAAAAGGTTAGGTATCAATGGGAAGTTCTCACAATGGAGAGATGTAGGGCGTCGTGTCCCCCAAGGATCCGTTTTGGGACCAGTGCTCTTTGCTTATTCATAAATGACCTGGAAGTAGGGGTGGGAGTAGTGTGGTAGCCAAGTTTGCAGATGATACCATAGTATGTAGGGGGGTAAGAACCACAAAGGATTGCGAAGAGCTCCAAGCAGACCTTGATAAATTAGGTGAGTGGGCTAAGAAATGGCAAATGCAGTTCAATGTAGCAAAATGTAAAGTGATGCACATAGGGGCAAAAAAATCCAATCTTCACATACACGCTACAGGGGTCAGTGCTATCAGTCACAGACCAGGAAAGGGATTTGGGCGTCCTGGTTGATAGTTCCATGGGAATGTCAACTCAATGCATGGCTTGACTATGAAAAAAAGGCAAACTCTATGCCAGGGATAATTAGGAAAGGAGTTGAGAATAAAAAACTGCAAGGATTGTCATGCCCTTATATAAAGCAGTGGTGTGACCGCACTTGGAGTACTGTGTTCAGTTCTGGTCACCACATCTCAAAAAAGGATGCTCGAAGAGATAGAAAAAAAAGTGCAGAGAAGGGCAACCTTGAGGACTGATTGAAGAGTTAGGCCACCTTCCTTATGAGGAGAGGCTGCAGCGTTTGGGACTCTTGCCTTTAGTTTGGAGAGGAGACGTCTGAGGGGGGATATGATTGAAGTCTATAAAATTAGGCATGGGGTAGAAAATGTTGACAGAGAGAAATTTTTCTCTCTTTCTCACAATACTAGAACCAGGGGGCATTCATTGAAAATGCTGGGGGGAAAAATTAGGACTAATAAAAGGAAACACTTCTTCACACAACGTGTGATTGGTGTTTGGAATATGCTGCCACAGGAGGTGGTGATGGCCACTAACCTGGATAGCTTTAAAAAGGGCTTGGACAGATTTATGGAGGAGAAGCCGATCTATGGCTACCAATCTTGATCCTCCTTGATCTCAGATTGCAAATGCCTTAGCAGACCAGGTGCTCGGGAGCAGCAGCAGCAGCAGAAGGCCATTGCTTTCACCTCCTGCATGTGAGCTCCCAAAGGCACCTGGTGGGCCACTGCGAGTAGCAGAATGCTGGACTAGATGGACTCTGGTCTGATCCAGCAGGCTAGTTCTTATGTTCTTATGTTCTTATGATACCGTGTTTATATAGTGAAATGCATCCAGGATGTAGAAGTCTTATAAAAAATTCCTTAACAGTGTAATTTAAACAGATATTTTTTCACCTAGTAACACCATACTTCACAGAACTAGTTGTCTATTTTCACCTGATCATCAGAGGGGCTGTTAACATTTGGAAATATTTTTAAAAGGCCCACATATCTGGGTTCCTACAAGACACAATAAACACAAGATAGCAAAGAATATTTTTTAAAAATCCGAGTTACCCTTTGTCTAAAAATTTTTTCATTCTCTTTCCTGCCTCACAGTAAATAACAACAAATGGTATTTTACAACATTCTCTTGTAATCCTCGCAACAGCCCTGTACTCTGGGCCAAAATTATGCCCACATTTCAGATGAAGGGCTGAGGTAAGACCAATAATCTACTCTATACTTTTTCTACAGGCACCATCCGAACTGAAGGTTTTATAATCCGTAACCCAATATCTTAACCAGGACCCAATGGAAACAAAGAATGTTTAAAAATTAACTGTTTGTCCTGCATCAAAACTAGGCTGGAAAAAACAGAACTGAAAAACATGAAAAAGTGGCATTAGTCATACAAAGCTAGAATTAGGTTTGGTTGAACAAAACTTCCATATAATTTAGCATTGCCTAAGAAGGCCAACATCTTGAAAATCTGGGCTCCTGACAAAACTCTGTACAACTTTCTGCCATGCAAAATGTAACAAATGAAGAAGCAAAGTTATATCATCAATATGCAGGCATACATTTGCTACTGAAATACAGCATCTGCTACTCATGTCAACACATACAAAATTATGTTGGCATGGGTGGCAGAAAGTGACATTTAAAAACACGCCACATCCCATGCCTGCCTCACATTTCAGCTCACTGTGCAAAGCTGCACACCTATGCAGTACAGCACAGAGAAGCTGGTACTCACTGGGAAAAGGGGAAGAAAGCGTTCCAGTTGACGTGTCTAGAGATGTAAAATTTCCAGAAATGTTGAAGTGATGGGGCAGAGATGGGTGAAAATGGCGTCCAGGGCCCCCCACCCCGTGCCCCACTTACCTTAGCTGGTGGAACCCTGCCAAAGACTGCTTATTGTCCCTGCCCCGCCAGGCTGCTCTTTCAGCTGGTGGAACCTCCACCGGCTGAAGAAGCAGCCTGCCGGCCCGGCCCGAGGGGACGGGTGTGGGGGGAAATTCTCCACCATCCCCCATGTGACCAACTGGCATGCGCCTCAGTACATGTGACCCTACTTGTCCCTGTGAGTGCTCCGCCTCTGGATGGGGGGAAAAGTTTTTTTTTCTGTTTTATCCAAGCACCAAGCACAGTGAAATATTGTGGATAAAAATCATGGCTCTAGAACAAACATTTTTGTGTTTAGAACTGTTAGACTCCATTGTCATTTGTAAAAATGAATTTAACACACATTAACAGAAAGTGAAACTGTTGAAGTTATCCTCTAATTACATAACTTGGTACTGCATCAGTTAACAGCTATACTAAAGCAGCAGAAGGCCATTGCTTTCACATCCTGCATGTGAGCTCCCAAAGGCACCTGGTGGGCCACTGCGAGTAGCAGAGTGCTGGACTAGATGGACTCTGGTCTGATCCAGCAGGCTAGTTCTTATGTTGTTATGTTCTAAAAGCTTCTCCAGAATTATCTTTCGTTATTCAAGTATTATAAGCATAAAACATTTATTTTCATTAAGGCACTCGACTTCATAAATGCTGGAATCCAAGAATTAACTTGCAATCCTATGAGAGAAATAAGATCTTTAGGGCTAACCAGATAAACTCTATCAGATGAACTGATTAATATCCAGTCTCTATTCACACAGTGCCAGCAGCTATTAAAGTCAACAGCATGGGCATTTCATGAGACTATGAAGAGATATTTCATAAGCACTGTAGCGCTCTGTCTCTTTATATTTGATGGGTATGTGACATGTGGTGTAGTGGTTAAGTGCTTGCACTGCCACTCACACGGTCAGGAGTTCGAGCCCCCTGTGGGTCAGATATCCTGGCAGCTGGCTCATGGTCAATTCAGCCATCCATCCATTCCTTGGTTGGTAAATGAGTACCTAGCACATAGCTAGGGGGTAAAGAACGGGGAAAGCAATGGCAAACTACCCCACAAAAACGGCTTGCCGATGAAATCGCTGCTTGCAGGGGTACCCCGGGGTCAAACACGACTGAAGGGGAAACTTTACCTTTTATGTGACATTAAATTGCTAAACCCTTCAATTTAATGGATTGTCTCATGAGATACAAGTCTTACAATTTGGCAAACATATTTGTATCATAGATATTAGTGCTACAGATGAAGCTTGTAATACTGGTCCTGCAACATACTCTCTCGTCCTTCAGAAGCTGCACACATTACGAATACATACATTATACTACACATATTACTCCTTATACTCAAACAAGACCTTGTGGAAAATATGTCACCATCCAACTTTGCCTCATCTACCCAAAATGTTTTGAAGCTGGCCTTCAAAGTATGAGACAGATCCATTTATGTAACATCCCCTTTCCTCAGCTGATTATAAAGCATGCTTTCAAGCACACAGAGGGCCTTCAAAAGGGCCAAGACAGAAGGGAATGTTTAGTGGGGTATATATTGTCCATGTCCCAGTGTGGGGAACAAACCAGTAAGTAGACAATATACCGCACTAAAACATTCCCTTCTCACTGGACACAGTGTGTAACAGACTTCCCTCTGTGATACACCTCTGAAGATGCCAGCCACAGATGCAGCGAAATGTTAAGAACAAGATCTACCAGACCATGGCCACACAGCCCGGAAAACCCACCACAACCAGTTAAATAGGTAGGTTTGTACAACATTCAACAGCCCTACAGATTCTCAGAGGACTTCTTCACATAACTGTTCTAGTTGGAAAATAGAATAGGATAGCTATTAAAAAATTGATCTATGCACCCAAGATTAACAAAAGGTTTTGTCCGCATACTAAACAAAACAAATGAACAATGCTGCCAACCGACAGAATCTATTTCCCATGCCAATCCTAATATAGAGCTCCAGAAAGATTCCCATGGATAAACAAGGCTTATCTACCGATAGTTGCTTGCTTTTCCCTCTGTCATGAAGCTCTGACACAGAGGCCCCTTCCGCAGACACAGAATAATGCATTTTCAAACCACAGTTGTGAAACTGTTTGCAAGTGGATTTTGCTATTCTGCACAGCTTCAAAGAGCACTGAAAGCAGTTTGAAAGTGCATTATTCTGCATGTGCGGAAGGAGCTAGAGTCTGCACATTCCCAACATACATCAACTTTATTGCAAAGAACCTTGACTCTTTACCATTACCACATAATTCAAAGTTGATCTGCACGAAAAAGAAAGATCTAAATTCACATTCTGCTATTCACAGGAACTGAACCTTTTAATTCATCTTTTGAATTTCTCATAATGTTCAAAATCATGGATGAGTCAGTTTCTGAAGTACAGCTTGATTTTCATTTCTTAATCTAAGGATGACTGGAACAGAAAGCACAGAAGTGGTCAGCTGACCACAAAAAAACAGCTTTGTCATTTCAAGGAAAAACTTAATCCTACTTCTATTGGTGGTGCAAGCTGAAGAAAGAACATTCCAGTTTTTGTGAATACCCTTTTTGCATACAATACAAGAATTATATAAATGAACTGGGTTATGCAGTATGTTATATTATAATGTTGCTCATCAAATGGAGGGAATTTGCAGAAATATGATTTTCCTCACAAAACCCTGCTCTCTACAGCCCAAGAGACTTGGATGCAGATTATCTGAAGGACCACCTGTATGTACCTGTCTGTTTCAGGTACCTGTCTGTGATCAGGTTGACTGAGGAGGCTCTATTCTGGGAAACAGGAGCCCACAAGTTGCATCTGGATTCAATAAGCAAGTGATACTTTCTACTGGCCAGCTGGAGAGTCCACAATAATATTACACGTAAGCATAACATAATTGCAAAAGTAATCAGACCATATACTGTATTATTAGATGTGGGGTAGGATGAGTAAAGAATTTCACTCCAATGAGAAAGCACATTAAAAATCACTGAAAGCAAAGTAAACTCTTCTAATCCAAAAATCTTATTAATTATGAAAAGTTGCCCCAAAATTATAGCCAACTGAACTTTATGGGGAATCAGATCACTGAGTCCATCAAAGCCATGACTGTTTACTCAGACAGGCTTTCCAGAGAGAGAAGAGATATTTCACATTACCTATTTCTTTATACTTTTCCCTGGAGGTGCTAGGAATTGAACCTGGGCCCTGGCACATGCTCTACCCTTTCCCAGGAAGCCAGAAATAGAGAATGGGTACAAGAATGGGAGTGTGTTTGTGGGAGGAAAGTAAAAATTAGGGTGGCTCCCTTTGAAGAGCAAACTGTTTAGAGGGTGGATCTTTCACTATATTCTGATGGGAAAAGAATAGTGGCATGTCTACCCCAACAACGTAGGTGGTAATGCAGCATCCGCTAGCGGTGTGGGTTCCTAGGCTAGAACAGGAGACACTTAGGTTCAAATCCCCAGCTATGAATCATTCTGGGTAATCCTAGGGCAGTCACACATACCTAGGCAGACTTGTCTCACAGGGCTATTATAAAGATTAAAAAGAGCGAAAAGCCATGCATGCTACCCTGAGTTCACTGGATGAAAGATGGGATAAAACTGTTATATGTAAATAGATCCGTAGACCCGAAGGTTTGTTGGATTAGGAAACCTTTCCACCCTTCCCATAAAGGGGGACAAAATAAAAAAAATTAAAAGACCCTTCCAAAAAGAGTGGTGCACTATTACAAAACCCGTCCGTGGGCCAACTTTCCCTGCCGTGTCCCCACAACTCCCAACCGCAACCCCGCCCCCCCACACACAGGAAAAAAAGTCAAGAAACCTTTCCTCCATCTGAGGCTGGCAACACACTGGGGCAGAGACAAGACCAGGGAGGGAATGCTCCATCCTTGGTCTTGTCTCGCCTCAGTGTGTTGCTGGCCTCATGCCTCTCGGATGGAGGAAAGTAAGATGAATTTTAAAGGCACCATTCCTTTAAAATTCACCTTACTGTGTGAGCGATGCCACACTTTCCACAGCTTGGACATAGGAAAGGTTTGTTGATTTTTTTGCAGGGGAGTGGCAGGAGTTCAGGGAGAATGGGCCGGCAGGAGGAGTTTGGTCAGGGACTGGACACAGAAAGGGGGAGAAAACGAGGGAGTAGGTAACCAAAATGAGCCTCACATTTGGGCCCTTCTACCTCCCCTAGATACACTGTTGCAAAGGCAGAAAAAATACTGGAAGTAAGTACAAAAAGGCAGGACAAAGATTACAGGCAGAAGTTGCTTTCAAAGAGGATGGAGGAAGAAGGGGAAGTAAAGACTCTCGATTGCATCAAAAGTTATTTTTCAAAAATGAGAAGGGAAGAAGCAAACCTAGGACTGACAAAAAGAGACTGCAAATGGAGAAGCAAAGACAACTCAAACAAGCCAGAAGGTGCTTTTAGACTGGGGAGCCGAGGAGCCATTTGCCTGCCATAATGGAGCAACGGAAGGGAGACAGCTTTGTGCAATGCCCTGAAATCACTTCCAGCTAGAACCCAAAAATTACATCCACCCTGAGCCCATACGGAGCAGGGGGGCCTAAGCCCTGCTACGCTCTAGACATCTCCCCAATATCTATGGTATTTACCACAGGGATTGAAGGAATTTTACAGTATCACTTGATACAGTTACTCCCAGGTTCCTTCCCAGAAAGGATGTTGTGATGTCACTCAATGTCATTTTACAATTCTTCGCCCACCAAATGCTCCCACTGCTATGTACGGCGTGAGGATGGGTTGGCAACCCTACTGGGGAGGGATAGGCAGGACTAAAAATATGGGGGGGGGGGAGGGAGGGAACAGATTAAAACAAATGAGGAAAGGGGACTGCCCAGGACACTATGGAAAACATGTAAATATTTAAAATAAAATAAATGTATAACCCTGGACTTAGTCACGTCTAGGTTCGTGAAAGACGCCAGACAATGCTGCAGGAAACGGAGTTCAACGGAGTTGAACACAAACATGAACACAAACGGAGTTCTGTCTGACTTCAGAATGCACACCACACAAACAATAATACTCTCCCCAACACGGCCTCGACACAGCCGTGACTTTGAGAGGCTGACGCAGAGCAAGGGTAAAAGGGTAATTTATACTTGTTACAATAACCAAAGTCACAACCGCTGTGACTTTACAAGAACAAAAACAACTGTATGATTTACCCCACTACTGTCTGACTAACTAGACATGCAAATTGTTTTTATTCAACACATTTTGCTCAAGAGGCTGCTGCCTCCTCTTTCTCACCCTCCACTGCCTTCCACGTGGAACAACCACTTTTACATAAGTACGCTATTCTATAAAGTATCAACACATTGGTGGCACTCTATAAATAATAATAAAAGCAGAGAAAAGGATAACCAAGCGCAATTTTGAACTGATCGGTTCAATATTAACTCACATTAATTCAGTTCAACATGTTAGATTTTCCTATATTTTATAATCAAGTTAAATAACGTTGGATCTTTGGGACATGCTTTCTCTCAAATTCCATATTTGCTCTGTACAGGGAGAAGAAAGCCAGTGTAATTGTTTTCTGGGTTTGAAAACAAGACATCCAAGACTCCAACAAATATTTTTGCCAATGAATTCTACAACAGCAGCAATTACAGCTAAGCAGTAAAAAATGTTTGAGAGGGCAGCGCTCCCTAGGAGATTTGCACCAGCCAGATACCCAGAAGTTACAAACATGAACACACTGACACTTTCACAACAACTTGATTTTTGTAAAAACTGTTCTCTTACATTTTTTGAAGTACTTGGGCCATCACCACTCCACTGGTTAAATCTTCTACAGTCTGGCACGGTGCTTCAACTTTGAATGTCTGGATCTGAAAAAGGAGTGAGGGGAAGAGGGGTAATTAGCCTCCAGCTGCTGCACTGTATGGGCCCAGCCTAGAATCTTTGGGAGTGGTATAAAGCTTACCACCCATCTACCACACACAAGAAAGAATACCTCAAAAAGTACCAAGGCATAAACTACATGCAGCATGTCAATTAGCAAGCAAAACTGCATATAGAGGACAGGTGCAGCATAGTTGCCAAAGGTCTGCAACAAGAAGACTCAAATATCACAGAAATTCAATAGGTTCCACCATATTCAAAAAATTATGATGGGGTAGGTGCACTATAGAAGTACAGTCAATCCACTTTTACACCCAAAAGGCTAATTCACTTGTCCCAAGACAATAATTGTTTTTGAATCTTTATAATATAAGGTACATGCAAAAAATACTTCTCTAATCTACTTCAAACTTACAAGTGACTTCAATATTTACAATGCAGAGACATCTTTTTAAAGTTGTTCAAACAAAAAATCATTACAGCTTACACATTTGTCATTACAACTTACATATTCTTTGATGCACAGCAGTAAGGAAGTTAAATACTGTTTATATTTCAGTTTCAAACAGGAGTCCAGCGGAACTCTAATGATTAACAAAATTTATTCCAGAATAAGATCTTGTGAATCAGGACTTACACCTAGATAAATCTGGTAATCATTAAGGGTCCACTAAACTTTTGTTTAATTTTGCTGACACAGACTAACACAGCTACCAATCTGGATACACTTATTCTTTTTAAAATCATAGCTTCAATTTTTATATCTCTAATGAAGACATCAGAACACCCTATAATCAAACAAACCAGCTAAGGAGGAACACGTTTGTTCAGGAGACTGGGAAAATGCACTGGGTTCAGAAGTCAAGGCTACACTTAGTGTAAACTAGGTAAAGAAGAACATTTCGCATCCTTGGCGCTGTCCCTTTTATTGCTAAGATAATTATGGTTTTTCATGATGTTCCTACACATGGCCTCAATATAGGCCAAACTATACTACAAACAGCAAAAGCAACTCTGAAGAAGAAAAGCACATACATTTCCAGCTAAAAGTATGTAAAAATGCTTCACGATATGTAAATTGTAAAAAACTGAACTAAATATTTTACACATTTAGTGATATATGGTTACCTACCTGCCCCTTTGGTGCTGATATGTTGGGAATCTTTGTATCATCTAACAAAAGAGGAGCTTTGGTCAACTCTTACCATCTTTGATAGCGATGATTTATTAAAAGGTTTTCTGCTTATCCTTATTTGGCCACATTTTCACAAAACTTCCTAGAGCATCTTTAGATCACTGACGGCGCAAATATTTCAACAAACTCACTTTCAAGTCAGTTTAATACCTAGTGATGATTACGCTTTGACTTGAAGTGGAGTGGGGGGGACAACTTCTGTTTTACACAGGATCACATAAAACTAATCCACAGGTGTCAAACTCGCGGCCCTCCAGATGTTATGGACTACAGTTCCCATAATCCCCTACCAGCACGATGTTGGCAGGGGGTGTTGAGAACTGTAGTCCATAACATCTGGAGGGGCGCGAGTTTGACACTTATGAACTAATCCCATTTTTTCACTATCCAAGATTCCTAGATTACCCTCAAAGTGGCTGTTGTGGCTTTTCCAGGCTGTGTGGCTGTGGAATGCATGTCTATGGAATGTGTTGAATTTGCCCATTTACCAGCTGGAGAGTAGTGTTCATCACTGGCACGAAGACTTGGGGATTTGTGGACCCTGGGCCAGCAGCAAATAATATCTCTCTTTGTTCCACAAATCTTGAGTTCTGTAGATGAATATTTTCACCAAAGTTTCCTCGACTTAATTAAATTTATAATCTTGCAATCTTAGGACAGAGTTACGTACGTGAAAAAATGTACGTATTGCTCAAACGGAAATTCTGAATTGAGTTGCCTTCCTCTATAACACATTTGGGACAATAATGCATTGCGCTTTGGACCTCGTTGCTTCTTCATGCAGCCGCAAATTGTGTGGTATAGCAGAACCAAAGACCCATTCGCTCACGAAGTCCTGCTGGCGGTAGAGGAAAGGGAAGAACTGCTGTATTCAGCAGCAACCCTGTGTTTTTTGTAACATTTAGTTCTGTCCAGGGCGCTTCAAAATCAACAGGAACCACCTGGAACATCTAAGGGATGCCTACTTCCTAAGGCACGGATGCCAGGGAATTGTAGATTTGAAAATTCGGAATCCCCAAGGCACGCCAGAGTTTGCCTTCGAATGTAAACCAAGGGGTCGCTTTGAGACTTGTTCAGAAACTAACTTCTTACCTTAAAAATGTAAATTCCCACGAAGATGGGAACAGATGAGAACTAGCGTATCTGAACCTTTGGGGATTTAAAAAAGAATTAAAGGTAAAGATGTCCAAACCCAGATTTTCTATCCCTACAGTATAAACACATTTAAAAACTATGCTCTATAAAACAGGAAGTTAACACCTTGGGAAAAGAAAGGGAGGGTCAATGTTAGTCAGCTACATACACCCAGGCGTTAACTGTTGCATATGGGAAGAGTTTCAACTGAACAAGCCGGCTGACCAAACGAACAGAATGAATGCACCCCAACAAGTTCTTAAGGCAAACAGGTTAGGGCACTTGGGTGGACTAGGAAAGTTCTACTAGCATTTGAAATGCCAGCCTAACTAATTTTAATCCCCAAACAACTAAAAGTAGCTTTACTTTGGAAAAATAATCACCCTTCAAAAATCAGTGACAAAAGAATTTCACAGGGAAGAAGATGTCATTGGCAACTGAAATTATTTTCTTTCCGCTGCACCTAAAGAAGTGAGCTCTTGCTTATGAAAGCTCACAGTGGAATAAATGCTGTTAGTCTTTAAGGTGCCCCTGGACTTCTGTTTTGTTGCAATAGAGTCTGGGTCTGCAACCTGTGGCTCCCCCGATGTTCATGAACTACAATTCCCATCAGCTCCTGCCAGAATGGCCAATTGGCCATGCTGGCAGGGGCTGATTGGAATTGCAGTTCATGAACATCTGGAGAGCCACAGGTTGCAGACCCCTGCTAGACTGACACAGCTATCCCTCTGGAATAACAAATATTTGCTGCCATTTCTCCACATAGGCAGACATATTAGGGTTAAACAAATCCCTTCATGCCTGCACACAAGCTCTCTTTTTGCAAGTTCCTAACAGGCTCCTGACCTCCATGACCAGCAAAATTCAACTTTCAAAAGCATTTCTATGTCGAGAAGAACTATGGTTGAGTGTTTGCAGGGCATGCCATCAAGAAGAAAGCTCCACTGTGCATGCATATCATCTGTCTCTCTGGATCCCAGCCCATAATTCCAGCATAGGCACGTCAGTACAAGAAAAATCTTCCAGACTGGTCAACTGACAAATTACAGGCTGGGGTGGGAGTTATCTATTTCCTCGCAAACAATTTCACAAGAAAATCCTTCTAGTTTCTAATGGGTTTTGAATTCTTCATTGCAACCAGAGGTAGAGCATCCCCTTCAACTTTAATTCAACTTGGTCTTATAAATGAATTGTAATTATAGCACGACAGTTTCAAGTAGAGAAACATTCTCCAAAGCATTGAAACCTGTTGGGTTGAAAGCATCTTGGATGCGGTCTATCAGTTCACAAATATACAATATTTTCCTCCAATACCAAATTTACATTGTTTTTGTAATCTCTTGTTCTAATTGGTGATTATCAACTGCATGGTACCCTACAGCCATTTTCCTTGTGGACTTTACCTACTAGTGGGAAGATGTTTCACAGATGCTTCAAAGGCAGGTTTTGGCAAAAACTGGGAAACTATCACAGCACAAAGGTAAGCCATACAAGATCCTGTCTCCTAAATAACTTAGACAATAAAAGCACCAATAGCATCGCTCTGTGTACATATTTTACTGTGGCCGAGTCCTTTTAAGAAATACTGGGATCCTGTCAAAACTTGTCTAAAAGAAATTATTGGGTTATTTGAGCTTAACTGTCACTACCCTATAATAAAGTTCCAGGCCATTTGCAAGTACTTAAAAAGTCCACTTCATTCAAACCATTCACCGGAAAAAAAGAGAGTTTTCTGTCCCTTTAAACTCTTATTTTCCTTTAAACTTTTTTCCCTTTTGAATCTGGGTTGCATGCCTACATCACTGGATTCTGCACTATCATTGCACTATAGCAACCATTCAGTACTGGATTGCTTTAAACCGCAAATAACTGCTACAGCTCTAAAAGAGAACAATATCCAGCCATGTTATGGATGTAGCAGCCCTGGACTTAGCAAGCATTATGCATGCTTTTGTGTCTGCACTGTGGGCCTGTACCTAGTAATGGTTTAGGAACTTCTAACTGATGAAGAAATTTGTTGCAGGTCATCAGAAGCACATCACTTTGGTGTGGCCTGATTTTCTGCACAGAATTCAAAGAGCTGAGTACAACCCACAAGATGTAACAGTCTGAGCGTAACATACCTCCATTCCTTTAGAATGTCTAAAATGAGCTGACAGCCCCTCAATAAAATTTAACTACCTATGACCCACAAATAAGAACTGAAAAAACACTCCAGTGTTTAGTTAAATCAGTTCAAATAATGTATTGCATTAGTTTTTGGAATATGCTGCCAGAGGAGGTGGTGATGGCCACTAACCTGGATAGCTTTAAAAAGGTCTTAGACAGATTTATGGAGGAGAAGTCGATCTATGGCTACCAATCTTGATCCTCCTTGATCTGAGATTGCAAATGCCTTAGCAACCAGGTGCTCTGGAGCAGCAGCAGCAGCAGCAGGCCATTGCTTTCACATACTGCATGTGAGCTCCCAAAGGCATCTGGTGGGCCACTGCAAGTAGCAGAGTGCTGGACTAGATGGACTCTGGTCTGATCCAGCAGGCTAGTTCTTATGTTCAAGTACTGTGGCAAATAATAAAACAAAGTAAATAAATAATAAATACACAGGCCTTTCCCACATTGCAAAGCTTACCGGTGGAACCCCTGAGGTGTGGCGTTAATAGCTGCAGAAAAAGGACGGCTTTCCACATAGCAGCTTTCCACATAGCCTGCGTTTTCTATGTCTCTGTCCCCAAAATGGTTACTCTCCCAGCACTGCAAAAGAGGCATTTTTCTGAGGGTTTTTTAAAACTTTGATGAACATAACAATACTGATATATTAAGAAGCCAATGTTTTTAAAAAGTTGCTGCTGTGTAGGTGGGGCCAGTACAATTCTGACAGATTGAGAAAGATCACTGAAAAGTCAAGGAAAACTCAAACTGTGCACAAAAGCATCATGATAGCCTCCAACCTGGTGTAAGTCACGTATGTGCCAGCTGACACAGTTCCTAGTAGCCAGGTTTAAAACAGTATGACAGAATGTTATATTCATACATGGTGTTATTACCTCCCCATCCACAACGTCTTGTGGCTAAAAAAAAACTGAGTTCGCTTAAACTGCAAAGGAATTGAACTGTTCCACCTTTTCTTCCCTCTTCACCTGGCTTTGGTTTTCAGGAAAGAACTAGAGTTGTGTATGTGAGATATACCAATATACTTCAAACACAAGGGAATCAGATACAGTAGGAAAGAAAAAAGGAGACAGTTCGTATCAGAGAGCCTGGTGGGTTCAGTGTTTACTCTTTCTGCCACCTATCTCAGCCAAGGTGAATTCCATCGTTACTTATCCCTTTCCCTGCACAATGTAAAATGCTGCACTTTCTTTTTAGTTACTTTTCTTTAGTAGCAGTAACAGTTGATCCCAAGGGATAAAAGCCCAGAAATTAATCAAGATGCCCTGTATTTCCATGTTTCATGCTTTCCACACAAGGAGATGAAAAGGCTCAAGGAAAAAATGGTAATTTCCCTGTATTCCTCCTCCCTCCTAGATATTCTTCTCCAGGTGAAAAAGTAGACTTGGAGAGCACTGGAAAACACTCCTTAAAATGTTTTGGGAAGAGAGGAATGCTTTTGAAGATAAGAGTTTATTCGCTTATGTGCAGCATGAAGATTTCTTTCGCATTAAAGAATACTTGCAGACATATTCAACATTCAATGTAAGAAAGGTGCTTCCATCTTCCTAAGATATGAATATAGGGCCATTTCACTGGTGGCTTTCTGTTGCGCTTCTCTGATGATCATTAAAACTACCCTCTTGAAACTAGAAAAGCCACTTACACCCTGTTTTCTAAATACAGACACACACAAAATCTTGTGCAAGCAATTTAATAAGAAAGGTCTAGTTATGTCAGTGCAAGGGCAAATCAGTGCAATAAAGAGCAAAAAGTGGAGATCATTATATATAATGAATACAGCATTGATACCCTTAGCCAAATCCAAGGCCTAGTTATGTCAGTCTCAAATATTGCAAAGAGTTCAGTGAAGGGACCCTGACCTCCAATCTGGAGCTAACTGGCAGACTGGTTTTCTCTCTTCATAAAGCCCACAGAACGGAATAACATTCTCCTGGTAAGTTGGCAACTGTAAAGTCACTTGCCAGAATGAATTGGCAAGTGTTTCTTAGCAGCATCCAGAATCTGAGAATCTTTCAATCTGATTACTCCTGAGACAGTAAGAGTCACCCTTTTTACTGAGGAAAATTACTCAAAAACGTGACCTTACCACAGGACCCATTCTGCTTGGTGTAAACGGAACAGGACACTCGACTTGTTTCGCTCTGCTAGCCATCTTCAAGCTGCCAACTTAGTGGGGGAGTTTTATTCTCTTCTAGGGGATTGATGAGGAGAGGATACCAGTCTGTCAGTTAAGTTGGAAAGGAGGGCAGGATTCCTTTACTTCACTGAACTCTTTGCAATGTTTGAGAATGGAATAACTAAACTTCAGATTTGGCTACTTATTTTCTGTTGGTATTTTAATGTCTATGAATGTACATAATGATCTGTGCTTTCTGCACTGATCTGCACTTGCACTTTTATTATAGACTGCTTGCAGAGGATTTTGTATGTGTTTGCAATAAGCAGCCAGGGTACGGTAGTTTTTCTAGTTTCTAGTGAGTTGTTTTAGACTGTACCCAACTGTTCAAGTATTTATTTGATCACTAAATCTAACATCTAACCTCTCTCTCTAGTATTGGGTACACATAATTTGGGTTGTGGGAAACTAAAGCATCTATCCTTATAACAATAAATACATCAAAGAGGACACTTTTATATGCAAAGTCAGCAAGACTGAGCTCTTTTCCACGTCGTTTTTTTTAGTTGGTTCTGACCACATGTTGTTTTTGTTTATCCTAATACTCACATGTTGTTGTTTTTTGGTCTTTAGTTTTCACTGTTTCCCCCCCACCCATCCAAACCCTCCCAGTTATTTCTGGATCTTTTGAGACCACTTTCACCCCAATGTTTCTCGTGAACACAATGTTGAGTTGGCTTTTTCCTAGCATGTTTCAATTGGTTTCCTTTGCCCCACCCATCTCCAACCCCCTGTTCAATGGACTGCCACTCCCTCACACACACACACCGAAGATGAGTGATTTCAGGGTTTTTTTAAAGGCCTGATTTATTGGAAGGGTGGCGGCTTCTGCTGGCGAGCCCACAGCAGGTTCGCTAGATCGTAACAGCCACGGGACATGTGGTCGGCACTGGGAGGGGGGAGGGTTGGCTGCTGCAGCTGGCACAGCAGGCATACCAGCCCAGATCAGCCCAGGGAGGGGGGGTGGCTACCTCAGCTGGTGAGCCCTAGAGGAGGCAGTTGGCACTGGGGGGTGGCTGCCTCTGCTGGCAAGCCCACAGCAGTCCAGGCAGCCCAAATCAGCACTGCAGCAGGTGGTCAGCACTGGGGGGGGGGGAGTGTGCCTCAGCTGGTGAGCCTGCAGCAGACACACCAGTCCCGATGGGCAGGTGGGGTGGCTCATTAGGACAGATCAGGAGTGCATGGGGTGTGCGCCTAGACTAGCCAGCCTACAGTGGGATGGGGTGGAGTGGCTGCCTGGGCTGGTGGTGAGCCTGCAGAAAGCTCGCCAGATCAGATTGGGAATGAGATGGGGTGAGTCCCTGGACTGGCAAGCCTGCATTGCAGTGGGGTGGGTGCCTGTACTTGTGAGCCAGCAGCAAACTTGCCAGACCAGATTGGGAGCAGGTTGGGGTGGATGCCGGGCCAGACCAGCCTGCAGTGGAGTGGCTGTCTGTACTGGTGAGCCCACAGCAAACTGGCCAGGCCAGATCAGGAGAGGGATGATTGCCACACGGGCCTAATAAGCCCTCTCAAGGGACCAGATCCATCCCCCAGGCCACATGTTTGATACGCCTGGCCTAGAGACTTACTTTCTAAAAACAAAAGCTGAGAATTAGGGAACCCGCTAAACTATCACTGCAACATTACAGTGATATATTGATTTTTAGAGGCATTTATTTAAAAAAATGAACAGGATGCTCTGATGCCACTGACAACATCAATGATGGCAGCACTCTTCCTTAAAATCCTCATTATTTAAGTTACGTGTGGGAGAAAACAAATTGATTCCACAATGGTAAAAATCCACAGGGAGGGCAGACATGTGGAAGAACCCAGTCCAAACCACTTCCACTGATTGCGGATCAACTCCCAAGAAAATCAGGAGTAAGCTGGGCATGCAGAAAAGGTCTCATTGGCTTGAGAGCCACATGTTGCTCTCTAATTGCTGTTCCTAAGTGTGATACCTGCCCCATGTTTCAGTAAGGTAGGTGACACCCATGCCCAACAGGAGCAGCTGTTGCCAGAATGTGGCTCTCCATGAGCCACGGAGGGAGTCCCACTGTGTCAAGTTATAAAATATATATTTTATTTTAAGGGAGTAAAATAACTTAAGGGTTACTATCTTCTATTTTTCTCTCTCCCAAGAGCACCCCCTTCCCCAACAACCAACATGTCAGGCAAGTTTACATTACTACTTCTCTCCCAAACCACTAAATATGTTTGATGGGTTTCCCTTTCCTTAGCTTCTGCCACTTGGATTATGGTACACTGGATGGCTAAACAAACAGAACAGCAAAGGGGCCAAGCAACAGACAAGCAGATACAGGTGATGTGGAACGAGCACATCCAGTTTCCACAACCTTTTCCGAGCCACACCCCATTTTTGTGCTGACCTGTTGCCTACTGCTAATTTCACTTCCTAACTTTCACCATCTGCCAAAATAAGAATGCCTTTAAACACCTCATCAATACACTCATCATCTAATGAAACCTTTCTACACTGAAGGAAAACCCAACAGGCGGCACGAAGCTATCTACTAAATGAGTTCAAGGGAAACTGTGGGATAATCCTATAAACTATCTGCTGCGCTGTCAAACGCATGTGTAGGAAAGAGTGCAACATGACAATTTGCAGCACCGCAGCACCCATATCATAAACCATCCCAGTCATATTAGTGACATTGCACTAATGCAATATGTGCCCCACCCACCATCAACCGAAGAAAGACAGTGACACCATGAAATGTTGTAACAATGCATGGAAATGGGATTGGTGTATGAGTAACATTTGGGGACATTCACCATGGAGTAAGGAAAGTGAGAACATAAAGCATCCAATATATACTAACTGAAACGGAAGCACAACTGAGACAGCACAATGGGACAGGCATACTGTAAGAAGATTGCTAATAAGTCCACATGATTCAAACTGTTGCCTGCTCTATTACCGTATGTGTCAACGGATCCAGGAGGCAACATTTTTCCTACTTCAACTAAAGATGTTACTGCAACATATGAAGCTGCTTGATACCAAAGCAGACAGACCATTGCTTTATCTAGCGCAGTACTGTCTACTCCAGTGATAGCGAACCTTTTCGAGACCAAGTGCCCAAATTGCAACCCAAAACCCACTTATTTATCACAAAGTGCCAACATGGCAATTTAACCTGAATACTGAGGTTTTAGTTTAGAAAAAAATGGTTGGCTCCGAGGCGTGCATTACTCGGGAGTAAGCTTGGTGGTAGTCGGTGGCTTTGCTTTGAAGCAACCGTGCAACTCTTCCAATGGGTGAACCACAACCCTAGGAGGGTTTACTCAGAAGCAAGCCCCACTGCCAGCAACCGAGCTTACTCCCAGGTAAAGAATTGCACTTTAGTTCTTCACATGAAAATCAGTGGGGTTTAACAGCGCTTAACAGGGTTGCCTACACTGCTTCCCCAAAACTAGGTCTTAGGTTTAATGCTAATAGACCTCAGCGGTCCAAGCCAGCCTAGATGTGTGTGTGAGGGGGAGGGGGGACAACTCTGTTTGTGCGTGACCACAGAGAGGGCTCTGAGTGCCACCTCTGGCACCCGTGCCATAGGTTCGCCACCACTGGTCTACTTTAACCATCAACCGCACTCCAAGGTCTTTCCCTTTCTACCTGTGATCCTTAAGTGGGGATGCCAAGGACTGAACCTGGGAACTTGTGAATGAAAAGAACATGCTTCATAATCAAGCCACCACATTTATCAAATAGTTCATTTCACAGTAGTATAGCAGAGTCCTGTGAACATCATTGAGAGCATTACACAATCAGGAATAATATAAATCACAGCTTAAACTAATATAAACTGCAGTCACATAAATAGGATGTAATTATCCATGTGTAAAGCCACACAACATGAAATATCTTGGTATGACAAAGGGCAGAATTCAAAGAAAGGTGGGGAGATCTACCCCTATTTGAAATCAATGGAACTTCTTTACCGCTCTGTACACGTCTGTCTAAATTGCAGTATGCACTTTTTACAGTTAAGTCTTAGGACAATCCTAAGAACAAACTGACCACATGATCTTGATTAATTTAACATTCAAGGACAAACAATGAATATGCAGACAATTAGTTCTTATACAAGAATATTTAAATAGCCCAGTCGTAATAAATGGAATCTAGATGAAATTATAATCAGGAATATCCTTTACCTCTAGGAGCACAGAGTCTTGCAAGGGTTTACCTTGTTTTTGCAAGGATAACATCATTTCTAGAAGTCCTATATTCTATGGGTTCTCCACATGGTCACCTACTCACAGCAGTACAGAAAGCCAGACATGGATTTCCTGCACCATCACATGTCTGTCTGAAGGAATATGCAAGGACTAGTAATGACAACACTAAGGCTTGATTTGTTTTCACTCTGCATGGTGTTGATGTGCGCACCCCTCTTCAATAAATATACCTTCAAACCTCCTTTTTAACAAGGGTCTCTGTGTAAAACAGGTTCCAAAACCAACAACCCAAGCCCTAAAAATCATTTAAAAATGGGATGCAGGAAAGTCAAAGTGGTTTTAGATAGAAACATGAAGCACACAAGGAGGAGCAGTGGTACATTTCCTTCAGTTCATAAGTAGCTCAAAAGCCTGCATTCTTGGAGCACAGCTGACTCAAAGTTTGGGAACTCCTTCTAAATGCTGTTTTCCACCCACGCCAATAGATCCTACATCCCTTCTTCCCAAGGAGTTCCTGAATTGTACGGCTGGGCATAAATTACACTGCTGGAAACAAAGGCCACATTTTTCACACATTTTGTAACACTGAAGGTTTTAAAAAAGAGATGAGATGAGCTTTAAAGAAAAACAGAGGACATGCTTAAGGCAGCAGAGTAAGTGAGCTACTGTGACAGTGGATGAACAAAGCCCAGCCTTTTAAACCTAGCGACTGACATTAATGATGCCAATGGATAGAAAGATGGAGAAAAAAAGGAGAAAAATCCACATCACAGTCATTTTACACAGAGGCAAACATGCCTTCAACTACACACCATGTTGTGGCCATCAGGGTTTTTAACTAGGAGCAGAGAAGGCCTCACTTGGCATGGACCTTACTAGATGGCCTTGGCCCAGTCTCTCTCCCTTGGTTTAACCTACCTCGCAAGGCTGTTGTGAGTACAAATAAAAGGGAGGGAGAATTATGAACATCACCCCAAAGCTCACTCCTTGGAGACAAGCCAGGCTACAAATGCAATCAAACACACCAAATCAGAGCTCTCTAACTGCAGGATACATCTGTTTATCACATTCACGTGCAATATTCACACACTCACACACACACACTATAAGACCGCAACCCTAAATTATCTGAAGAGTCCAGGCAGGGCTGACTTCTGTATAAAAACGCACAGAATCGCCCTCTTCGTGCATGCACTTTAGCAAACGAGGCCCACACAAAACAGAAGGCAGGAGCCGGGATCCTGGGGCGGCAGAAAGGTGAAGGCGCCTCCCAAGCTGCCAGCGCTGCAAAGGGAGGAAAGGAGGGCCCCGGCCGGAGGACGACACCCGCGCCTGGGCCACTCACCCAGGTGAGCAAGCTCTCGCCCAGCTCGGCCCGCTCGAGGCTCTCCACGTTGAACATGGCGCAGGCAACGCGCGTCTTCGGGCGGCGGCGGCAGCGGAGCAGCTCCTGAGGTGGAGGCCGCCTGACGGGCTTCTGCTCCTCGCGGCCTTTCTTCTTCTCTCACCCAGGCCGGCAGAGCCGGGCCGGCCTGCTGGTGGCGCAGACACGTCACCGGGCCCGCCGGGATCCGCCCGCACCGGCAGGCAACGCGCAGGCGCCCACCGGCCTGCAAGGCCCGCCTCGGCCGGTCACGCCGTGAGGGAATGGGGCGGAGCGGCTGGGCCCGCTGTGGCTGGGGCTGCGAGGCCTTGCTTGACGAGGCCGCCGAGACTTGAGGTACTGAGGCGAGGGGCGGCCGCCGGCCTGCTGCCCACAACCCCTTCCATGGCCGCCTGGCCCCCGGTCGGCGTCCGGGTCCCCTCAGCGCCCTGCCCGGTTAGACCGGCCGCCAATTTTTCCCCCGCGCCAAAACCCCACTGAAGAAAATGGCTCTATCCCCTCACTGCCCCTAGCTCGGTTTATTTTCTCCTCCCCGCGGTTTTGCATTGAGCCCTCCGTGCTCTCATCCCCTTTCTTTTCAGGTGTGCGCTCTCCGACCTGGCCTTGCCCATGACTATTAAAAGGTTGGGGCGCCTTAGGGTGCTATGGTCTCCCCCGTGCAACAGGTCGTGGTCTAATATATATATATGTCCAGCTTCCTCATCGCAGAGTTGTGAGCACTGGGAAGTTTGCAATCCTGAGCAGAGTCGAAGCCAATGGGCTTAGAAGGGTGCAGCTCTGCTTACCTTAGAAGGGTGCAGCTCTGCTTACCTGTGTTGCTTACCTTCGACAATTACATGGTGTTGTATTGCCTTGGTTGCTCCTGATTTAAGATATTGCTTGAGTTTGGTTTCAATGAGAATCAGTTATTCACCTGTAATGTTTGCTGTCCTGCAGCGTTGGCAGTGCAGACAGAAAAATAAGTATTTTATTGCTGGGAAAATCTACTGTTTGAATGTGTAGTTGTAGTAGGGTTGGGAGTGGGGTTGTTGCCATGTGTAAGAAAAGAAAAGTTTGCATGAAGGTGAATCTGACCTGCACAGTTCTGGTCACATGTAAAACTGGGTGGTACATGATTTTATACATATGGTGTCAAAGTGTCAAATTCCACTTTCTGGCTGTCTTAATTTTGAGTGCAGTGGTGTGAACTTGATTCAAATGTTCTCTGACTGAGCATTAGGAACACCCCAGAAGGTTTGGGGTGAGCATCTATTAAACATGTTTTAAATTAAGTATATTCTTCAGTTGGAGGCTTGCAGGATACAACTCTTGCCTTCTTGTACGAATATATATAACTCTTGCGGTATATAACTTTTTGCCGCCTTGTATGAAAGTCATGGTGGCACTTCCTGATCCCTCTCTTTAAAATGAGCCGTTTCTGCTGGATGTTCTTAGTGAGTGTTTTGTTGGAATAGAAGCTTCTTAGAGGAATAGTAATGAGCAGGAATTAATTGCATATGCAAAGAGATCAAGCATCTTGTTGGAGTAGAATGGGCCTCAGATTAATTTGTGCTCTTCACGGGATTGGGACACACCAGTTGCTGTATAATCTGTTTGTATCTATCAACTGTTTATGTCTGTGACCTGTAAGGGCTTTAGGACACAAGTGTGGAGGGACCTCTGCTATAAAGGGGTCTGCAAAGAGATCTGCACCCATGTAAGTCCATTGAAATGAATGGCATTAAAAGGGTGCAACTCTGTTTAGGATTGCATTGTTGGTCTTGTTTTCTTTAGCATCTTCTGAACCACGTGACCTGCAGGAAATCTGTGATTAGGATCTTTCAAGTTTGGAAGGATTTTTAAAACTAATTAGCAGGCTTCTATTGCAGACTAAAAATCAGAGAAGTGGCACTGGAAAAAGGTGAATTAATTCTTTCTTCCTGTACTGTTTTCTGGTGCAAATCATGCAGGCGCCCAGTTTGCAATTAGCACTGCAGGCTAATTTTATCTAAAAATAGTGCTTTTCAACATAAAAGTTAGGACAAAGGGCTGTTTTTTCCTTACATGCCTAATTTTACATTTCCCCTGAAATAGCCTCAATTGTTGCCTTTGGCATGACTCTATATACATTGTGACATTCTGTGCTACCTGAAGCATAATGCATACATTACCTAAGAGTAATGTCAGTGCTGAAATAGTGCCTCCACAACCCAGCTATTAGCCCGAGTTTGGGCAAATAATGTGTGTTGTCCAGTTCAAGTAATTACTTTCTATGCCAGAGTAAGCCCCATGGCCTAGGACCCACATACCTAAAGGGTTGTCTCTTCCCATATATCCTTACGCATCAGATGCAGTCCTCCAATTGCAACCTGCTAGTTGTTCTCCTGCC
Organism: Sphaerodactylus townsendi; assembly: GCF_021028975.2. Taxonomy (NCBI): domain Eukaryota; kingdom Metazoa; phylum Chordata; class Lepidosauria; order Squamata; family Sphaerodactylidae; genus Sphaerodactylus; species Sphaerodactylus townsendi. Next base: position 104,736,345 of record NC_059431.1, on the reverse strand, counting down.
TTAAGATAGCCAACATATACTCTGTTCCACCACAGAATGAAGATAGTAGGGTTATATATTCCTTTGCCACAGACAAAGCATGCTGGACCACTTTGTTGTAAAATGCTCTGCCTAGGACAGGGGTAGGGAACCTGCGGCTCTCCAGATGTTCAGGAACTACAATTCCCATCAGCCTCTGTCAGCATGGCCAATTGGCCATGCTGGTAAGAAGCTGGATGTGGGAATTGCAGACCCTGAACTATCCTGGAGAGTCAAGAGGTTCCTACAACAGGAGATCCCTAGTGCCTACCCTAGCCCTGTTCCCCCATTCATTTTGAAGAGTTTAAAATACATTTGGCATAAATGCTCTTGTATCAAAGTCCTGTGTTCAATAATGTACAAGATAATGTTCTTTTTACAAATGCAGCACATAAAAATGAATTATAATTTTCATATTCATTCAGGACTATATTCTAATAAGGAAGCATACATTTTTCTCAACCACTGCACCTCAACTGACCAAACAATCATCTTTCTGTGGAACAGAGTATAGTATCTGAAGTGTGTGCCTTTTCTGTAGTAGTTCCAACTTGGTGGAACAGGCTCCTGAGAAGGGACTTTGTATAATTTTTAGAACATTCTATTTGCCTAGGCTTTAAATGGGGTATAGCTTTTATCAGGGATGGGGGTGTTATTTGGCCTTTTATTTTATTCTGTTTTGAGCCGCAAGGAAAAATGTGATATAAATATATAGAAAAGATAGATGCTTTGTTCAGTCAGTGGCAATTTTGCCCTTTCCCCCTTCTCTTGCTGTCACCCAGTCTGTGTGGCTGTTAGTCCGTGTAAGTCCTCGCAGTCCAACTTTCCTGTGATCAGAAAGGACTGCTGAGGATAATGGTATGTGGAAAAGTGCCACTCCTTCCATTGGCTCCTCCATTAGATTCGGCCACCTGTCCCATCGGGGGGTGCTGTAAGCGAGAGGAGCTCTGCTGATTACTTGGAAGGAAAAGAGTCATGAAATGATATCAGTACTGGAGGAAAAATGCTTCCTCCAATCATAATTATACAGATGTGCTCTTTTTCTTTCCCACATAGTTTCAGCTGTAAAGGGGAGAGGCCTTAGAAGTTTATAGCAGCATTTCGTAAAATTGTGGTTTACAGGGGTTTTCCAAGGCATCTGTTAGGGGAGAGAGTGACGATTATCACATTTGATGGAAACTGAAAATGAAGCCCTTCCGTTTCTAGGAATGGGGACTGCGACTGCACCTCAGGGGAAGGAGACAGAGCCGTCTTTCCCCTTTTTCAAGGGGCTAGAGAGCATGGAGTTCCTGCTGCCTACAATTACTAGCTTTCAGATCTCCCCAGTGCATTAGCTTGGAAATGTGCTGGGGGAATAGCTCATCTCTAAGATCTCTAGTAGGGTGGGTTGGTACCTGGGAGATCCAGTCCCAAGTTCAATCATCATAGTTACTTTCAGCATACGTTGTAGCTGGTCTTTGCTCTGCAAAAAATTTTTTACCAAATAGTCTGAGAGATGCCACTCTACATTGGGAGACAGTAGTATTCAGTAGTGCTTTCCAGTTGAGTACCAGCAGTTCAGACTTTGTGTGACACTGATTGTTTTCTGTTTCTCTAAGTAACTCCAAAAGTTTTACCAGGGCCCTTCCCACTAATGTTTAACTAGCTTTTATCTAGAAGTTATTGACAATAAGCAATTCCATCGCTGTCTCTGGTGCAAAGTTCCTTCCAGTCATTAATGTGGGTCAGCTTTTGAGTTGCTGTAAGCCACGCAGACACCGTATTGGTGCCACACAGCTTGGGCAGCCACTGGCAGAGGGAGCTCCCACAAGCAGCTCACTTCCTTGCAGAGGTAGGGAACTTCTGTGCAGTTCCTTACCACGGTTAGAGGGACCGTTGGTTGTGGTCTACTAAATCAGCTACCCTCTGAAACCCGATGTTATGGGCCATGCACAGACAATTTTTTTTAAAGATACCTGATTAAACTTACAGTTAAAGTAAGGA